>NW_020885014.1:37625-183904 GCF_003945725.1 Corapipo altera | reverse complement strand
TCCCTTCCTCTTCTCCTCCCCTCCCCTTCCCATTTTCCAGGAGGATCTTGAGGCTCCCTGGTCAATAGTTCCCAGGGTCCTCCTTTCTATCCTTTTTAAGAAATGCTTCTGATAGTCCCTTTTCTCCAGTCACTGAGAATTTCACCTGACTGACATGATTTTTTAAATACAGTGTAGAGTGACTTGGCAACTACAGGGTCCTATAGACTTATGTATTTTCAGGTTCTTAAACCTTGTTCTATGACTTGTTATTTGGAAAAGAGTATATAAATGTATATAAATTTATCCTACTTTAAACAGCACATATTTTACACTTGATCTTTCATAAAACATAAAATTTGCAGCAGTCATTTTGTTAATATCATCCCAGATTTTAGAAGTGAATAAAACTTATGCATTTTGCTCCTCATGTGCTGAAAGCAGTTTACTGTCAGAATTTCCATACAACAGACACCCCGCAGTACGATGGTACATAATCTGTAGATCTTCTTCCATGTCTGTTTTAGCCAACTAGATCAGCATTTTCTAGTCTGTCCTGAAAATTCAGTCTTTTTCAGAAGAACCAAGCAAGTGCTTCTTCGACTATCTGCACTGTCATCTGGTGCTGTGCGATGTTTTCTCTGAAATCACGTCATTTCTGCTAAGACAGCTCCACTTTCAGTAGCCACACTTGACAAGCACTGGCTAAACTTATCCAAGAGTACATGATTCCAGTGAGCTGAATGTATGAAAGATGTTGTGGATAAGACATGAGTCCAGGTGCTTCATCCCAATGTATGTAGAATCCAGTGAGATCATCTGGCACCTTCCTACATAAATACATCAAAAGCGTGTGTTGAACAGGTTTGATTAGATAAATCCATTGCATAATGGTAATACTTGCTGGAGCTGAAAAAAGGCAGTATTGAATAAGAGACTGGATTGCAAAAGTATTCAAAACATGACAGTTGGGTTTCCATCCTTACTTCAAGGCTTGTGTGAGGAATGATGAAATCTGAAGTATTTGAATGATGCTCAAAATTATCTTCAGATGAGGCCACTAGCAAAATTCAGATTACAATATCAAATTTCCAGCAGTCTCAGGAAATTTTTCTATTTGCCATTACTACTTGATATCCCAGCATACGGTTTGGTGAATTTTTGAATTATCTTCAAAGCCCTTATAATTAGCTCAGTTTCTTTTGTCTCTGTAAATCTTGGCAGGTTATGTCTTGTAAATCAATCCCTTCATCTCCTCCAGCGAGGAGATGACACACAAAAATTAGGTGAGAATAAAACACTCCCTTTTTCAACACATGACAGAGAAAGTGACTATAGATATTAATTTTATTGAAGTGTGCATAAATGCCGTAGTCGCTCTAAATTCCAGTCATCATAAACTCTAACAGCCATTATTATCACTGGAATTAACCTTTATATGTGCAGCTCTAAACAAAATTGCTTGCAATGCTCAGTGTGTTTTTTCCTTATGACAATAATTTTTCATCTCCTCCTCAAATTTTTGTCTCCTGAATTGGACAGGAGGGACTTTGCTGTGGTTCATGAATCATTTCAGTTCTTCCTCAGCCACTCCCTGGGTGTGTATTTGGTTTTGGTTTTTTTGTTTGGTTTGGTTGTTGTTGTTGTTTTTAATAGGAGTGAGCTATCCTGCAATCTGAGGTAGCGCAGCTCTGTGACAGTGTGGTATCACCTGCCTGCCAAGAGAAGGGACTATTGTGATTAACAGTTTCAAAAGGAAGATTTATCATCCATTCACAGGGATTCCTCAGAGTCCTGATGAAACAATTGATACCAAACTAAAAATGCTTTCAAAACAGCCATCCAGATGCTCTGAAAAGTGCCAACTCCTACAAATTGAAGATGCCTACACTCTGCCTCGCTCTTGCGTTTGGTCACTGTTTGTTGTTGGAGAACATTGTCATGTATGATATGACATTGAAGAATGTCATATACACAGGAGTTACTAAGGCTGAAGTTTTTGCAGAGTCAGTTCAACAGGTCATGATGAAACAGTCGTGAGCTTCAACATAGCCCTCCACATTTTTTGAGTGTGTTTCTGTTTCCATAGCCTTTACTTTCACACTTCCTGAGACAGCAATTGCCTCTTTCTGATGGTATTTTGGAGCTCAGCTCATGTGGACTCATTTCTTAGTGGGTACTTCTAAGATTTTTCATTGAGAACAACCTAAGAAATAATGACATGATGCAGCATTCTTCTAGTCCTCAGGGTGAGTATTTCTTAGTCATTGTAGCTGACAGTTGACTCCTGGCTGGAGGAGATGGTTCATAAACTCCACAGATGCTTTAAATAGCAGCAGTGGTCCAAAATGGAACTGTGGTCTATTACCACAGAGCTGAAGAGTCCACATACACTTCTGGGAACTCACCTAGTTTCCTAAAAAAGAACACTATGAGGTAAACAATGTATGTCAGGACAGAAAAAAAAAAAAGAAAAGAGGAATGTCCAGCTCTAAAGTAGCCTGACATTTCAACATGACATTACAGACTCCTTTTTTCTTCATTGAGTGTTCTCTTCTTCAGAGCCAGAGGAAAACATGTACATAATCTGCATTGTCAAGGGAAATACTATATTATGATAAGAAACTGAAAAAAACTCTGCATGGGAGCACAGAAGACTTAGAATGCGTTTGCTAGAAGATACTAGGTGCTTACATTGACTTCCTACTCGAAGCAAAATAAGTGTTCAGTGCAGTGATAGCTGGGTGGTTCAGAAAGCAATTTTGCTACATGAAAGGCAGTAAATGACCAGTCACTTAATCAAAAAAAAAAAAAAAAAAGAATAAACCCCCAACCCTCAGGTCAAAATACTGTCTCAAGCCTAGAGCTCAGGCACTTTTTTGCCATTATGTTGCCATTAACCTTCAAAGATTTCTCAACCAATTGAAAAAGGAAGCATGAGCCAGAAAGTAGTATTTCTTTATAAAAATCTCTGTAAATTGCAAATTGTAAGTTTTGTATCACCCATAATAGTGGTCATTAATAAAAGTCACCTAAGTTTTATCTTCAGAGGAATGCATAATAAACAATCGGCGTTTAATTTTGGTGGAAGCATGGCAATGTACTCACAACAAGTTTCCATTCTTTGAGGATAACAAACAAAATTCAGCCCAAAAAAATGGCCCAAACACAGGCACTAATGGAACATTCTTTGGGGTCACCAGTCAGGCATAGGCACAAGTTTATCCATCGCACCTGTTAACAGGTCATGTCTCAGTCTTAAATGACGTTTGCACAGCAACAGCGTGATGTCAACAGCTGTCAGACTGACTTGGAAGATGAAAAGATTTTTAGTGGATTGTTTGTGTGTTATTCAACAGCACCTTCAGCATCTTAATGCAATCAAGATATCTCCGTCTTAGACGTACATGTTTCTTGGTATGTCAGTTGCCCTGCTGGGCAATTTATTCTTTGCCATCTATACCTTGACTCAGAGAGATACATAAGCACATGGGTAATCTTCAGCAAGCAGGTTGTCCCATTGATTTCAGCAGATGATTCATAAACCTACTGAATTACAATCTTTGTCTTACTCTGTTAGTTTGTTTGCCTGTGGATAATTCCATACAGTTTAAATTCCATTGGATCCTCTAATAGCATTCTGCGAGCATTTTATACTTTTAAAATACTTAACAGTGAAATCTTTGGGTAACCACACATTTACAGCTATAGGGCTTTGGGCAAGGGGGAGAATGTTATGCTAAAAGTCAGTAGGGCTGTTCACCAGGCACTTACTCCAACAGTTTTTTAATTGGTTTAGTACTTCCAGATTTACTCCCTTCCTAATCCAACAACTCATCTTAATTGCCTTTTTTTTTTAAGTTTGAAGTTGGTTTTGTTTGCTTTTTAAGATGAAAATAGTAGTTCATTGTTATTGTTTGTTTTCTGTCTGAAAATACAACTGGGCTGTTGCCTTTGCAGGATAAGCCCCTTCCTTTTGGAAGTTCCCTGAGTCCATGTGTTTGCAGGATCCTTTTCTGCTCTAGAGCATCTTCCAATAGGCTTTGGCAGATGAACTAAGCAGAGTCTGCTCATGCATTCAGGTTGGCATTTGGCAGGATCACAATTTAACAGCATAAACTATTTCTGCTAGGATTAGCAGGCTGTTCCCCCTGGCTTTCTGCTGCCAAAGCAAAGCTGCAGCAGCAAGGACCACGAGATGGCAGTACTGCATGAGGAATTTAATCAAAAGCCAACATTTTGCAGAATTAAATTCTCAGGAAACATGTTTTCTACTGGCAGCTTCAGAGCTCTTTGTAAATTCAGTCCACCCTCAGCCTGCTTTGCACCAGAAATGAGGGAATGCAAGTAAAATCTATACCCTCCAGATTATGGAGTGTGGAGGTTAATGGCTCAAATTCTTCTGCTAATGAAATACTGGTTTTGTTTTAACACAGTATGTACCAACATGAAGGATGGTATGATATTTTAGGGCACCATGGAAAGCCTGTAAGTAGGTGATATAATTTCCCCTTGTCTTCTGTCTTGAGGATTAAAATGTTCAGCAGAAAAATGATGCAGAAATAGAGAATTTCAAGGCAGAGCAGAAAGGAATGAGTTCTTTGAAAACATTTTTAGAGCAGCGTTTACTTGCTTTGCAAGTAAATGATCTTTAGTGTCAGCGTGGCAGAGCTAATTATAGAGGGAAAAGTAATGTGCTAATGTAGCTAAATTGTTCTCAGTTTCCAGAGGCTGAAGTACCTGCTAATTTCTGCTAAATGGTCAATCCAAAGGTGGCACCACAAGCAAGCAAGATGGCTCCAGCCAGCCTTCCTAATTTCTGGTACTCAACAGCCTTCTGTCTGTGAAAGCAGAGTGAAAAATAGTGCTTTCCTTCAGATACAAAGAAACTGATGTGCTGGGCAATGAAGGAAGAAATGTGAAAAGGAAATAAATGAGGAATTATTCAAATGGACAGGAGCCAGTACCTATTCTAAAAGGAAACCCTGCCATTAAATCTGGGAGATTAATACAGTATGACTCTATGCAATACGACCAGCAAATGGAAGATTGAAGCACTCAGTGAAGGTTGGTTTTCTTTTCTCAAAAAGAAGAGGCAGGAGGAGGGACAAAAACCTAATGGTTTCTGTCTGCTTGATATTTAACAAGCAACAGATACCTTTTCTCGGCTCTTTTTCTCAGGATGATGAAAAGCAAACATTTCACTGGCACTCTTTGCTCTGGACATACACCACAACAAGAGGAATAGTCAGCACTAAAGCACACACAACACAACTCCTGTCAGTTCCACCACTTCATCCATGGTTAAAGACTAATTGAGAGAAATGCATTCCTACACAATGGCTAATATGAACAGATTTATGCATGTGTGTGTTTATTTACAGAAATACATATACAGTCATTTTGTTATTATATTTTGCCTGGAGAAATATGCTGAAGTAACTGAACTCATGCTGGGAACGGCAACGCAAGCTGTTGAAGGACACAGCAATTTACACCCTGACACATAAATACTTTGTTTACTGTACTTTAAGAGATACTAAGAGGGGGAAACCAAGCAAGACTGAGGAGAAGTTTCATCTTTGCAGGTTGCCCTCCACTTGCAGTGGGAATCTACATTTGAAAACGCAGATGGTGGGTTTCCATCTTGTGCTAAACATTCAACAGTTATTTTGTCTGCAAAGTGGTTGGTACACACAGGCAAGTGAGGAAGAAGTCCTAACATAACTGCCTTTGTAATCCCTGTGCCACCAAGGCTCTGACCATTTTCCATCTGAGGGAATATAAATGAGGAACTGATTTAAATCTTACAGCAATAGCCGCAGAAGTGTGTTAGGCTAATAAGTGTTCAGGCTTGTAACCCTCTTAATACCGCATGGAGGAGAAGGAGGTTCAACAGCATTCCCCAAATGCTTATTTTCTGTTGATTGACAAGTCCTTTAACTGGTGGCTTTTCCCCTTTCAGTGTCTGGCAAAGATGAGTGATGCTTGCTGTCTTTGCTTGCCCTGGCCATGTGTTGGACCAACATCTCAGAAGATGTGTCCTCTGTCAAAGCAAAGGTTCCTTTCCAAGTGCAGTTCAGTTGTGGCTCAGAGAGTCACAATGCAAACTGCAGGGGACAACATTACCTTGGAGGAAATTATGTATTCGTCAAACCCTCTTTTGCTGCTATAGAGCATCACTTCTTCAGGGCATTATAACCAGACTTCTGTAAAAGCTGTGATTTTCTTCCTCTGTGGTCACCCCCTCCGCATTCCTTCTCGGAGCTTTTCAGCTCCTTTCTGCAAGTGCTGTAGCACTTGTAGAGTCTTTCAAGTAAGAGTCCATCATCCTTCTTCTTTCTTGGAGGTCTCAGAGGGGTATGGGGTTTTATTTCAGTTCTTACCCCAACTTCCTCTCTCTCTCTGTAGAGCTTAATTCTCTTTCTACTGCTGGCTTTCTCTTGGACAGTTCTGTGTCTTCCTCGGCTGCATGCTGTTTGCTGCTCCTTATCTCTTCTGGCTCTCTGCCACTTTCTCCGGCCAGTGTTGTTTTTGCAGACGCTTCTGCTGCTCACGGTGGAGGGAAAAAAAAACTTCCAGCCTCTCAGTCACAGACTTCAGTTCAGTTTAACACTATTTCCGAGTTTCTATGACCCCAGCCGGGGGCTGGGGGGGTTCTGGCCTCCCAGAGGGGCTCTTGCCCCTTCAGCTCATGGCTTTCACAACATGGCTACTTCTTCAACAACTACAACCACCTTCTCTTCCGTTCTGCTTGTGATATGTTTATATTTTGCAGAAGCGCTCATTGGGTAAAACCTCAAAAGTTCAAGGGTCACCACCTCCTGGGGTTTTACCATTTTATAACTTCAGGGGGAAAACTGTTTCCCCCCCCCCCCCACAACTCTCCACCCTCTCACTTTGCAAAATATCAACATATCACAACAATTTGGAAAACTCTAATCAGCATACAATCTTCAATATAATCCAAATCTCTCTACTACACATCAATATAGCATTATCACACACTTTAAGTACTTACATTACTTTCTCTACAATGGTACGGTCTGTGTTTTGTCTGGAAAACTCTTTCTGTTATAAAAAGTATCATGGCTCTTATCTCTTTTATCTTGATGGATCGCAACCATCCTCTGCATCAAACTCAGCCTCCTCCCCGACCCTGGAGATGGGGCTGGAATCTGAGGTGCTGGCTCTGTCCAGTTTGCCCTGTCCCAAATCCTGTTCATCCATAGTTCAGGGTGATCCTGCCTTCTCCTTTTTTTTTTTTTTTCCTAAATTCTGAGTCATTTATTGTCAGTCCTATTGGCGTTTAAATGAAAGTTTTCTCAAAGTCACAGGATGAGGAAACTCTGATATATGGAAATGCTGAATTTTTTTTTTTCTGTGAATTCCAGTAGCCATTCAATTGAGTTCAATTCAATAACTGTAAAGAAAATTTCCTACTGAAACCCTCTTGAGTAGAGAAGATTCTAAAGGTTGTCTCCAGATTAAACTCTTTCATTTTCTTCCATTGTTTTCTTTATGGAATACAGCTAGTTCAGTTTTGGAGAGATGTTATAGGACTATGTTCTTGTTGTCCTGGTGTGGCAAAGACTTCTGAAAGACACTGGTTTCAAAAGTTTGTTCTCCATCTGAACTAAAATCTGAAACAACATTTAAAGAGTAATCTCAAAATGAAAATTGTCAGACTTTGATGCACCCACTATCAATGTCAATAAAAAGACATTTCTCTGTTTTGTATCATTGCTCCCTAGTTTTGCTGTCAGAGTAGATAAAGACTTTCAAACCTTTACCTTGGTATGTGTATCCAAAAATATTTTTTTCAGTTTGGCGTTTCCCCATTCATATAACCACAAGTATGACAGGGACAAATCAGCATGATTTCCCTTGGAGGCATTTCACTCCCTTTCATTTCTTTAATGCTCTTCTGAACTGAAAGAAGGACTCAGCAGCATCATAATTATTCCAGCTCTCTGCACAGTTCAAGAGAGACTAATGAGGAAACTGAGTGGTGGAAAGATGAAACATAAGACAATTCCACAGTTCAAAAACTGTCTGAGAAGCAGAAAATAGGGCAAAAAGCTGTAATTGGTGTCAAATCCTAGACAAAAGCAGTGACTGTCTGTAAAACTGCATTCTTTGTTTCATGGACCTGTAATAAAGCTCATGACAGTTTACTTTGCAACAAAGTAAACTTCAGACAATATAGAAAATGGGAAATACGAATTTGTCCAAAGCATGTAGCCTGCTGTCAGGCACAGCAGCCTCAACAGAGCTTCCGGATGTTTCACGGTTTGATGGCACCACATATCAACAGTTGAACGTGTTTTTTTGCTGTCAGATGCCCAGCATCTCATGCTACCAAGACCTCAGAAAGGCACTTGCCACGGCATCTGGACACACAGACTTACTGCACAGACACTGTTAAAAAGTACATGATCAGACATGGACCCAAAATTCTTAGCAAGGTCTTGACTTCTGCTGAACTCACAGCTAATTTAGTCATCTAGCATTTTATGTACTTCCTGTCTGATGAGCTTTCAGAATGATTGACATTTTCAATGTATGTGGTTATCAGTTTTTTTCCAACTGTGATGTGTCTGTTCACAGACAGGTATTAACGTAATGTTCTAGCAGATAAAAAAAAAAAAGAAAATTTATGGTGACCTCAACAAATAAAATATATTCCCTGAAGAGGACGTTTTACACTTTTTCAAACAGGCTTTTCAAGAGAAATTATTATATATTAACAAAGGAGATTCTGCCTAACTTTCACTGGAAAAAGAGGGAGTGAGAAGCAGGAGAGCATTTCCATGTGGGCTCCTTTTGTTTTGTTATTGGGCAAGCCAACAGATTTAAGCCACTATATTTTGGAATTTTTGTTTTCAGGTTGAATGCAAGAAACAGGAGGACAGGCAGGCACTTGTTTAAGGTGAAAATCAGGTTCCGACCATATATCCAATTCAAAATACAATGCTGTGTGTTCACTACAGCTACAATGCATTTTTCAATGGATTGTTTGGCCAGCATCCTGCTAGGGAGCAGACAACTGCAGTTTCATTTTGTGTGGCAATCGAAACCATTCCATTTCATTGCCAACCACCAAATGGTGTCAGATTTCCACTGGCAGGTTTAGGCAAAGAAACCTGATGCTTTTTCAAGACCAACTGAATCAGGGATGTGTCATCAAGACTCAGACTTTTTGTTTTAGCTTTGTAGTCGCTCCACGACTGACTCGGAATGACAGGTTGCATGTTAGTGTTCAAATTCTGCATGTTCTGGAAGTATCAGGTCAGGCTTCTTGGGGCACCGTGATAAAGGGAAGCTTTGTTTTTGTGAGAGAATGCTTGGATTTAGTTGTGCACAAGGCAAAAAAACCCCAAAAGCTGTGGAAGATGACAAGGTAAGTAGAGCCAAACACCACATTGTTGATTCGATTCTCAGCTAGAGCAGATCCTGGATGGAAAGCACTGGCCATGTACTATTCACAGCCACCCAGCCTTTAGGATGGTTTCAGACAGTGAAAGCAGGGCAGATTGGAGCCTAATCTAACCCTCTCTCCTGAGCCTTATGTAAGTGGCAGTGGAACATGAGCCACAGTTGTTCTGTCTGCGCTCACTCCATACAACACGGGAGCTCATTGCAGCTCTCAAGCACAAGTCTTCTCTCATTAACTCACTTCAACACAGCAAATGAGGCTTTCAGATCTGGGAGGACAGGTCTTCAAACTCAGTCCCTGGTGGGCTGACATTACACAGTAAGAGCTTTATTTCACTTATGTGCCCCAAGTTCTCAGTAAAGGAACAAAGCCGTGTTTAGCATATGAAGCTGTTTACAAACAATTCAAACACAGCTTAAGTAGCTGTCCTTGCAAAGCACAAAGACTGAAGTCTTGCATTGCTGGAAAATGAAAATACCCAAACAAATAAACCCAAAGTCACTCTCTTCCCCACTGAAATATGTCATCATCAGAAGCTAATTAGAGGTCGGGAAAACCAGGATCCACTTCAAAGTTTATTCTGGGGTTCCCCAGTGTAAAGCTTATGAAACATGCTGGAAAAAGTCAAGATATGAGTCATTCATACCAATCCATCAAGACATTGTGGGAATCTGTTATTACCCTTTGGGCTAAATGACTTTCCGGAGAAATTCCACTGAAAGCAAGACATAGAGGACTATTTTGACCTTCTATGTTGAGTTCTTTTTTCCTTTTATTTCTTTCCTTCTTGTTCTCTCGAATTTTCTTTCCTGCTTGCTTTCTTGGTATTCCTTTCTGTCTTGTTGTCTGGTGTTTTTGCTTGTTCTTTCTTGCTTTTACTCATTATTTCTCGCTTTTACTCATTCTTTCTCTCTCTTCCTCTTTTTCATTTTTTATTCTTTCCTTCCTTCCTTCCTAGGTCCTCAGTATAATATGAACAAAGGACTGAATTGAGATTTGGACATTGATTTGAGGGTCTTATGTGACTTAAAGGGAGAGCTGTGGCAAATATAATCTGTGCAGAAATGCACAGTGAATGGCTGTGGTGGACTCAGAGAGCTTATAAACAAACATGCTTTCCACCAGGTTGAGTCTGCAAGATATGGAAAAGAATGTGACATGGCAGTGAAGTGACTATTTCAGCATTATCCTCCTACCTTACAATAGGAGGATCAAACACTTTGAGAATATATATATATATATATATTTATAACTTGAGCCAATTGACACTGAGAGTTTCTTGTCAAAAAACTAAGCTACAAATGCAACGAATCATTTTCTCTGTCTCCTATTTCTACCACCAGTTCTATACCATATACTCCTAGTCTTTACACCTCCAATCTTTCCATATTTCTTCAGCCTAAAGAAATGCATTTTAAGGATGTAAAAGCAATGAAATCTGATAGAAGCGCAATATGAGGTGTCTTCAGCTTTTATGAGGATTGACAGAAAAATATTGATGGAAACTGTCTGAGAGAAAAAATTTGGCTTCCAAATCTCATTTCTGGTCCCCAGACAGCATGCTTACTGTCCAGAGAAAATGCAGTATTTTTTTCCTGAAAATTTAATGCTTTTGGAACAAAAGACAATTCCTGTTACATCTGAAGAGCAACCATATTATGTTACTTTGCCTCTACCAAAATCAGTGTTTTCTGGCCTAAAATTGGATTTAGACCCTGTGGAAAGTGGGAATGTCAAGGACTCAAATTTTCTTGAAGGTTCCCATAGGCACATGTTGATTTTTCACTTATTGGTTTTTACAGAAAACAATCAAACAAACAACAACAAAAAATCCAACTCCCAAATTTTTATTAGGATTTCTGCAACAATTTTAATATTATCTCACTGGGAATTTTCTGTTGAAAAAATGAAATACACAGCATCAGACATCTCCATTTTTCCAATAACCTTCATCTCTTAGCTAAAGAAAGACATTGATATACTTTTGGGCATGTTATGATTAATATCTGATTTGCTGAGAAGTGGAGGCTGTAATCTTACTGATTCTTCTTCATACTCTGAAGCCCAACAGGATGCAAAATCAATTATTTTTCTACTCTTTCAAAGAAACAGCTCTTGTGTGACCAGCTTTGTGTACTTATTTACATTTTTACTGTGTACAGCTGAAGATTACTAAACATTAGAGCTGAATTAATTACTAACTGTAATTAGTTTATCTAGCAGTTAAGGCCCTCCCTCCTTCTGGACTTGGGAGTGACTCCCCCTTCACTTGGAGTCCATGGTAGGACATCCAGTCCACTTTATCATAGGAGCTCCTGGAGGGCTCTGCTCAACCTACAACAAGCCAGCAGTGCTTTTTCTCTAACACCTTGTAGCTCCTTGCATTCCTCTGCATCACAAAGAAACATATCTTTAGGAGCAGAATAATTTACTTGAGTGCTCAAATAATGCTACTGAGAATGTTTTGGGAATTTTTTTCCCTCTGCAGAAACAGGGAACCTCCTTTGTTTCCCACTTCTTCCTCAACCAATTGCAAAGTTTTAGAGAGAGAATTTTTTCAAAGACGTTTCAGCACAATCTATCATGATTTTTCTCCTGGCTAAAAGGGCCTCTCACTTCTGCAACAGGGACTGTACAAGGGGTTTCTAAGGCAACCTCTCTCTAAGTGCTGCCTGAAGGCTGCAGTTTAGAGGGAGACCTACTGTCAGTTTATGGTTAGTCTGCACATACAGGGTTTATAGTCAGTCAGTTAAAATATCTCTGTCTCTTCAAAGAAAGTAGGTACTATAGTTCCAGAATTATTACCAGACTCATACTACCAGACTTACATTTATGGTTGCAGTTAAGTAAGTATATAGAGCATCATTAATCTTCAGTTAATACCAGTGCTAACAAAATGCTGTCAATGAAATACTTTGCTATTGTTGAAGGCAGTAATGATTTGCAAAAAAAGTTCTTGGGTGGCTGAACAGTTTTTAAGTTACTCAGTTCAAAAGAGTCATCTATGAAATTAATACAGTTTCCCTTCCTTGAAATGCTGATTTTCGGAATTAAATTATGCATGCCAACAGATGTTTGGTTTAGAAAGATGCCACCATGCCCCTCTGCAGATATTAAATCACATGAGGGCTCAACTGCAGAATCATTTGCAAAATAAAATGGTCATCCTTTTGGGGGGATGCTAAAGCTTGGAGACAAATTTTCTATAGTTGCAGAGCTCATTAATGGTCAGATCTGGTAATGAGTCTTGTTCCCTAAACATCAGATGTGAGGCTGTCTGAACTACATTCTCTTTTAATTAGTCAGTAAAGAATAAGTGAAAATGATATCACCTAATCTTATCAAACATTTTTGTCACTTTAGTATTGCTATGAAAGTTTGTTCACTACTAGAAATCTGGTTTAATAATTTACATTCTTATCCATCTGCTAGAAAGACAATGTGCTTAACGCCTTTGTAATGTTCCATTTAGTAAATGCACCCAAATTTAGGAATTTGTTTGCTGACACCATCTTTCTCTTCTAACAATTGCCTTGGAACCAGATGTATTAGGGTGAACTCATGATATGAAAGCACACTTTTCCTCTCCACTCCTGCATGTATTTGCAACACACAACCAGTGCTACTTTTTCTGTCAGGTCACACCACAGATTTGGTTGTCCTTCAACCCTCTTTAGGCCTGAAAGCTTTTTTTATTTCTAATCAGCTGAAAAAGGTAGGTATGATGATACAAAAATGTCTCTGCTGTTACCCCAAATGAGAGCTACAGACAATATCCACTCAATTGCTTCTCATTTTTATGACAAGTGGTTAAGAACTCATTCTTGTCATGCTTTTCTGTGATAAAGGTGTTCATATTTGGAATGTATCTTTGTTATTATACTCTGCATTGATGCAAAAAAATTATAGCTCTTCATCTGAGCTTCACTCCAGCTGATTACAAATGAACACATGAGTTTACACTGCTAAGACAACAGCTTTCTTGTCTTTTCCCAGCATTCATGATGGGAAACACTGGTAACTGGTGAGAGAAATTTCAGGAAGGGGCTGGAGCAACTCACAGAAGACAGCACATGGCTCATTTTTAAATATGGTCCCTGAGAGGTGACATTCAGCTTGGGTAGTTTCTAATCCATTGACCCTAATAAACAGAAAGAGCAGAGTGACCACAGTATTTTGCAGTGCTTTTCCTGGCTTTGATATCCTTTGTTCACACACTTGCTGGTGACAGGTTTTTTCTAGCCCCTTTCAACTGCTCCTCTGTGTAAATAGTTTTCTGGAAATAGTTTTCCTTGGGATCTGGATTTGCACTTTTGATTCTGGAGAATTTAAAATTATGGTATTACCATGAAAAACCATCACCATAACATGGTTGCTTCTTCCTTCTGAAGTTTTGTACTGGGAGTGAGATTCCTCTCTGAGTCATAGGTATTGATTCTATTTTGAGTTGTGTGCGTTACGACACAAGGTTTTGTAAGTGAATGAGTACAGAATGTAACACAATGAGCAGAGTTGCCAGATTTTGTCAGTTCCTACAGAAAGCATAAGGAAAATATTGACTTTAAGATACCACATCGCATTATCTTAAATCAACATAGGATTGTGATTAACTGTTTAAAGATATTATTTCCATGATATCATGAACTACAAGTTTAATGATTCCCATGAATACAGTATCTATTTAAAAAAACTGGGGACATGGCAGGTGACAGTGACACACTGTCCTTTGCTGCACTAGGTGTGGAAACAGTACTTGCCAGGCAGAGGACAAACCAGAAAATTGCTCAAGAGCAATTAGCTAAATCTTCCCTGCAGAAGAATCTGTAGACACACCTTGCCTTCTGTAATGAGATCAAAGAGCTCTAGAAATACGTATGCCAAGGCCTTTACAGAGCATTATCCTCAGATCACCTGGAATGTGAGTGACATGGTAAGTGTGTTGTCTTTGCTGGCATTTGTAAGCTCACAAATGGGAGGTCATGCAATTTACATTTGTGTCTTTAGAGAAATGAATTAAGTAGCATTAGAAAGAAATATGAACAACCTGGTTTTGCTCAATGGATTCAGGACTAAGCAGAACTATAATGCTTTGGCTTATCTAAGCACTCCTGCCTGTAACTTCATTACCTTCTCTACTGTCTTAAATTGAGTTTACATTTCTTTGACTGCTTTTTTTTTTTTTTTGTGTGTGTGTGTGTGTGTGTGTGGTGTTTTGAATTAGAAAAGGACTTTCAAAAGCCTTGCCTGGGCAGACATTCTTTGTGTCTCAAGACAGAGCAGCCTATTCAAAGATTCCCAGCTATTTGCCAAAAAAATAGGTCTGTATTGTGTAGTCTTTTAAATGTGCCCCAAATGTAAAGAAATCAGCTTCTGATGTGCAACAGTTACAAAATAAAACCTGGATAACAGCACATCTAGTAGAACAATATGAATAAAATACTTGTACCATTTTAAAGGTTTTACTAAAATACATATTTTATACATCTGTAGATTTTAGTACCAACAGTACACATTGAAAACACTAAGCACACTACCAAAAGACAATGAGTATACTAGTGGGGGTTTCTAATAATTCTAAAGAAAAACAATTGTAATTGTCATTTAGGATGTATGATCAACCTTATATGGTACACCTGAGCAGTGCTGACTGCTCCATAACCTGGCCAGGCACTGAGGTCAGGCTGACAGGCCTGTAGTTTCCTAGGTCCTCCTTACAGCCCCTTTTGTGGGTCGGTGTGACATTCCCCAACTTCCAATCATCTGAGACCTCCCCAGTGAGCCGGGACTGTTGGTAAATGACAGAGAGCGGCTTGGCAAGCTCTTCCACCAGGTCCCGCATCCTCCTTGGGTGGATCCCATCTGGTCCCATAGACTTATGGGGTTCCAAGTGGCTCAGCAGGTCAGTGTTTCCTCCTGGATTACAGGGGGGCTATTTGGCTTCCTGTCTCTGTCTACCAGTTCCGGAAGCCACTTGTCCTGGAGACAACCTGTCTTACTGTTGAAAACTGAGGCAAAGAAGGCGTTAAGTACCTCATCCTTTTCCTCATCTTTGGTGGCTATGTTGCCCCCATCCATGTCCAACAAAGAATGGAGGTTATCCTTGTCTCTTCTTTTGCTATTGAGGTATTTGTAGAAACACTTCTTGTTATCCCTAACAGAAGTGGCAAGACTGAGTTCAAATTGTGCCTTTGCCTCTCTAATTTTCTTTCTACATGACCTAATTATATTCCTAAACTTGTCATGAATAGCCAGCCCTTTTTTCCATAGTTGGTAAATTCTCTTTTTTCCCCTCATTTCCTTCAAAATCTCCCTGTTCAGCCAGATGGATCGGCTTCCCCGCTGGCTCACCTTTCGGCACACTGGGACAGCCTGCTCCTGTGTGTTCAAGACTTGCTTCTGGAAGCATGTCCATCCCTCCTGAACCCCTTTGTTTTCAAGGGCTGTTTCCCAAGGTACCCTCTGAACCAGTCTTCTGAATAGGCTGAAATCTGCTCTCTGGAAATCCAGGGTAGAAGTTTTATTGATGGCCCTTCTTGCATCCCTGAGTTTTGAAAACTCTATTATTTCATGGTCACTGTGCCCCAGACGGCCTCCAACCACCACATCTCCCACCAGCCCCTCTCTGTTTGTAGACAGCAGGTCTAGCAGGGTCTTACCCCTGGTAGGCTCATTTACCAGCTAGAGCAGGAAATTATCCTCTATACACTCTAGGAATCTCCTAGACTGCCTCTTCTCTGCTGTGTGGAGTTCCCAGCAGACATCTGGCAGATTAATGTCACCCACAAGAACAAGGGCTGATGATTTTGAGACATCTGCCAGGAGCCTGTAGAATAATTCATTATCCTCATCATCCTGGTTGGGTGGTCTGTAACAGACTCCCACCAGGATGTCAGCCTTGTTGGCCTTCCCCCGATTTTGATCCACAGGCACTCAACTTCCTTGTTACTGCCTTCAAGTTCTACAGAGTCAAGAGACTCTCTAACATGTAGAGCCACCCCTCCACTTCTGCTACGTTTTCTATCCCTTCTGAAGAGCTTGTAGCCATCCATGGCGGCACTCCAGTCATGCAAGTCATCCCACCACGTTTCTGTGATGGCAGCTATGTCACAGCTTTCCTGCTGCACAATAGCTTCCAGCTCCTATTGTTTGTTACCCATGCTGTGTGCATTGCGGTACATGCACTTCAGCTGGGCTGCTGATTTAACTTCTAACTCTGGCTTTTCACCCTTAGGCTCCTCTCTGGAGAGCCTGGTTTCAATCCCTTCCCCCTTCAAACCTAGTTTAGAGCCCTCCTGATGACAGCTTATGGACTAGAGTCCTTTTGCCCTTGCTAGATAGATGAAGCCCACCCGACTCTAGCAGGCTTGGTACCATAGAATTTGCCCCATGGTCAAAAAAACCAAAATTCCGCTAGTGGCACCAATCCTTTAGTCACCTATTGATTAGATGGGTCCTCCTACTCCTCTCCTCATTCATCCCTGCTGCTGCAGGAATTGAGAAGAACACCACCTGTGCTCCTGTCCCATTAACTAATAGACCCAGCTCTGAAGTCCTTTTCAATTACCCTGGCACCTCTGTCATTAATGTCCTCTCTACCAGCCTGGACCACCAACATAACAATAATGGATAATAACCTGAAGGCTGGATTAGCTCAGGGAGTCTCCTACTAATATCCCTCACCCAGGCCCCGGGAAGGCAGCAGACTTCCCTATGGGATGGCTCCAGTCAGCATACAGGGCCTTCAGTTCCCCTCAGAAGGGAGTCACCAACTGCAACTACCATTCTTTTTTTCCTTATAGCTGTGGTTGTAATCCATCTGGTAGATGGGGTGCAACCAGGAGACTCTCCAAACAGATCTTCCTCTTGACTGTCCTCTACCTGACTCTCTGGGTCCAGGGCCTCGTACCTGTTCTTTAAGGGCACTGTGGGAGGTGATGGGGGGGAGGAGGGTATTCTTTTACCTCTCTGGTCAGGGACCTGTTTCCATTTCCCCCCATCTACTTGGTTTGCTCCATTTGCCTGACGGTGGGAGGGGCAGAGCTTCACCATGTCTTGCTGGACTTCTTTTGGGGTCAAGAGCATATGACTACACCAGTATATTTCCCTTTCAGGGAGCTCACTAAATATCACAGTTTTCAACACTTTGGGCTAGAGTTCAAAGTCTGAGCCTGCAAACCACAAACCTAACGATTAGGAACCTACAGGACAGGAACTGGGCTCTGGATCCAATTCTCTTTATAATAAGTGTTAGCATATTTTGTACAATACGCTTCTTCAACACATCATCAATCTTCACAACAGGAAGGGTGTAGCAAAACTTCACAGTCTTCTAAATTAAAATCTACATCATTGTTATTCTCTTGTTCAGTGAAGGCTTTAACATGAGGACTTTAAGTTCTCATGACTTAAGCTTACTTACAGTGTTCTAAAAGAGAGGGGCTGTTGTAAGATCTGAGAATATGGAACTGAAGACAACAGCATGATGTTAAATATAGTTTGCAAAAATGTTTGTTAACTAAGCTTTGAGTAAAATTAGGAAGACAATTATGATCAAACAGTTATTCTGCCACTCATTTTTTTCAATTATATTGCTACCTTCATGGTATTACATCCTTTCATGTACGTGCAAACATTCCAGAAGATTAAGCAAGATCCAGCTTAAAATCAATGCACTTTAACAGGGGGACCAAATTGAGTTAAAGTGAACCAACATGAGAAGTCTTTGATACAGTTTAAATATTAAGTTAGTAGCTTGAGCACTGATTAGTCAAGCCTGTTTTGGGGAAAAATAATAATAATTTTTAAAAAAAGAAACATTAAAAAAAACCCAAACAAAGCAAATGAAAACACAGACTGCTCCTAAAGAATAACACAAGCACAGTGGTAAAGATAAAGAACCTTCCCTGAGACCAAGTCTAATTTGGGTAATGGGACCAAATTTTACAGTCCTTATGCTTGAAAGATACTTGTGCAAAGTATTTCCTACAGGTTCTACTTGCCCTACAATTACCTTAATCTTCACCTTAGTTAGTCCAGATTGCTAGCAAAAGGTTTAATTTGTTATTTGAATTTCAAAAGAATCTCACAGAAGTGTTGAAGGATCAGGCCTTTTTGTAAGAAAAAAAGGCAGATTCCTTCCTCATTTTTTCCCCCTCTAATTTTCCCCATAATGCATTAGGTTTTTCCAATCCTTCCAAACTCAAGGAACTCACACAGGGTGGTCAGATGCTTAGAGTGCAGCAAAAGTTAGTGAACAGCAAATTTGATGCTTTTAGGAGCACCAGACAGCTGAGATATGTCCATTCATATGTATTTTATAACTGAGAACATAGATAAGGAAGTTGTTCAAAACTCAGAGTTCTTAATTTTGCTCTAGTTTCTTTACATTTTGCAGTCCGCTGAAGCAGGGGATGCTGAAAGCAGAATGGAAACAGGTAAAACTTCCCCTCCTTCCTCAGGAACATTCTGACAGGTTTTGTGTAGCACTTGGAAAGGCAGATAAATTGTCTTTTCCACACCCCATTTTTGTTTCAACAAGTACAGCTCTGACACATTCCTGTCAACTTTTTAATTCAGACCAAGTAGGACTGTAATTTTTTAAAGGACTTTATGTATTTCCTCCAGAGGCAAATCACATTTTCCCAACAGAAACAGGAGAGAGAAAAAAGAGCAAGAAACAACAAAAAATATACCAGATAGAAAAAGCTATTGCTGGATTATTTTCTGAAACAAGTTGTCCATAGCAGCTTCAACAGAATTTGTTGTATTCAGCAATTCCAAGTATTAAGGAATGCACAACAGAGAGTATGGTATCATGGAAATAAAGTCTGAATCTTGTTCTGTAGGTAAATCCCAAAGTACTCAAGAAGTATCTATCTCAAATTTATCTGCCATATGGTCAGTCTTCAAGTGCTTACTAGATATCATGATGCTTCATTTTCACTGAGCTTCCTCATGAAAGGGCTACATTTCTTTAATATTTTCTTTAATATGTTTGCATTTATATTTAGCCAAGACTAAAATTTGAAACAGAAAAATCCTTGGACATTTTTTCTACTTATGAAAGGTAGTCTACATGCAGAACTTCTACAGTAATAATAGCAGGTTATTATGGTAAAAGTCTAAATTTCTGAAAGCTAAATTTATGTGACATTTAAGTACATAAAACTACACCTTTTCATTTAGACAGGGAAAAATGTGCTTATGTCTAGTTTTATAATCAAAGAATTGCAAAAAATGCCAACTCACTTCAGTTCTGTTACACTGTTTGGTAGCATTTAGAAATATTTTTTTAGAATTACTACTTAGAAAGATTTATTTTTTCTCATCTGCATGGGAATGCATATCTCTTCCAGCACAATGAGTCCATCGAAGAATTTCATCCTTTTACTCCTATCTCAAATATAATAATTTTCAGTTGAACATTATCCCATGTTTTGGAAAGTGACCCATTCTTGAGCTACCAATTCCTAGTGATGGAGGTTACGGCTGGTTGGTAAAAAAAATTCCCTTAGAAAAAATCTCACGTGAAATGTCTGAGTTCAGATTTCTTCAGTCGAGATTGTGAGCTGAAAGTTTCAAATACATAAGAAGTAGTTTCAAACAAGTCTTAAATACAATAGCATCAGGGTTGGGTGTTAAGCACTGAATCTTTATCTGATGGCATATTTTCTGACAAAATAAGAGTAATATTAGACCTATCCTTAAACAAAGTTTAAATCCAGGGAAAAGAGTGAAC
Source organism: Corapipo altera (assembly GCF_003945725.1). Lineage (NCBI taxonomy): Eukaryota > Metazoa > Chordata > Aves > Passeriformes > Pipridae > Corapipo > Corapipo altera. The sequence goes on along the minus strand of NW_020885014.1, from coordinate 163,748 downwards.
ATTATTTCCAAAATTGGCTTTTCAAGAAAATATTGATCTCTGTAAAAAAGAAAACTCTCACTGAACAAAAAACCATATTCTCTGTTCAAATAAATCCCTTGGTAGGATGTTATATTAGTTAAATATTCTCATTTGTAATTTGCATTTAAATTTAATTTTTCCATTGCCAGCTGCCAGACAGTCATTACTCTCTTTGCTTTAGAGTCAAGGAATCTCTTCTATCAGATCCTGCAAGTGCTGTTTCAGATTGTAATCACGTAATATTTAAGATTCGCTTGTTTTAGCAACCACAGTTCTTTTACGAGAAGAAAATAAAAAAGGTCAAATCTCCTTTTTAAAGGAGATTAAATGTGGTTTTGAGTACTTTACCCAAGAATTGTCAAACAATTCACTGAGGTTCTTATGGCAATATATCCCTAATATCTGTAGATAATTATCTTCACTTTTAAAACTGGCATTACTCTATGTAGAGAATATAATAATGGAATTCTTAAACTGCACTCAAAATATCTATTTACATGGTCACTAGAGTGACAGTACCATGCTTAGAAGACAAACTAAACCTTTCATTATCCTTAATAAGAATTTTTTTAAAGAAGACTTATTGTGGTGTCTCATTGCCCTTTGGAAGGAAAAGAAAGAAAAGAAAATGAAAATTTTTTAAAGTAAGTTCAACAGGAAAAACAAGTTCAGCAAAGAAATGCCTCTTCTCTTATTTAAAGAACTCAGATTCTGAACAGACAGCTGCTAGTATTTGTACATTTCTTTTTCTGATGTTTCTCATTCTACAGATATCAAATATGTCTCCTTTAAGAGCTATTTCAAGCTGGTTATCAGAAAAGCTTTGTTTATTGCAACTCATGAGTTAGGGAAAAAATATTACTATAATATTTAATCAAAGTGCTCCTAGTTTGTTTTTGGCTTTAATTCCTGTTTCATTCTGGGACTGCAGGGGGATAAAAAGTAGAATTCCTTGCTGCAGCACCATTTCTGTGCTTTATAGAAATATAGAACTGTAGTTGTATAGAACTGAACTGTTTGAGTGCCTGGGGTAGCAGAAAATGTTTGCTTTGCTTGTATCTGCAACTTTGCCTTGCTTATTAAACCATCTTTATTTTGATCCATTTTTCTTACTTTTGTTCTTCTGATTCTATCCTCCATCCCAGTGTGGACTGGACTGAGAGGAGGGATGGGGAATGGTTGGTTACTCATGGAAGCCAAGCCACCACAGTATTGAATGTACATGAGGACAGAGCTCATTGAGACAGCTTAACCATCCTCTGACACTGCAATTGGCCTTACCATGGTCTGTAAGCCCACACAACAAATGAAGTTCATTAATAACTCAGATTTAACTGCACAAACCCTCTCCCTGTGGAATGCTGAGATCTGGCTGTGCCAGATTCCTGGCATTCACCTTCATCTAGGCAGACACAGCAAATAGCTCTGAGCAGGTTCATATCTGGATCATGGTATTGGCATAAAGCTACTCAAAACTGCACAACCAAACAGTGTGGACTGGTATAATTCATGGAAGGGTAATCACAAACCAAATTTACCTGAAATCAAAACGTGAACCTCTGTAGAGGATGCCATAGTGGGGAAGAGAGTTTGGTTGGAAAAAATGACAAGGAATGTGTATTGCCTAAGGTGTGATCAGAAAAACTGAGGCACATATAAGAGAAATAATTACTGTAAGGTGTGCAAATGTCCAGTGGCAATGCTGGGAGAACACCAGCACACACCAAGCACATCACTTTTTAAGGTATTTGCTGCTTTCTCACATTACCTCACTGAGCTGTTGCAATTCAGTTTGCCCCTGGAGACTTTAAAAACACTTGCAAATGGTAAAGCACTCTAGATGCTGAGAGCATGGCCTCTCACTGTGATAGTACCCAGAGAAACACTGAGGACAAAAATCCCATTTCCTTCCCTTCAGCAATGTCTGTTACATGCCTTTCCCCCCCACCCCTTCTCTGGCTGCTGGAAGACATGATATTGCATATCAACCCACTTTTGCTTTGCTGAATTTGCAAATTCCTGTGGTTGTTGTTTTTTTTTTTTTTCTCATTTGTTTTGTTTTGATTTTATGTGGGTTTTGTTTGGGTTTTTTTGTTGTGGTTTTTTGTTTGTTTGTTTGTTTTGTTGTTTGGTTTGGGGTTTTTTGGGTTCGGTTTGGTTTTTCCTTTCCCGGTCTCATTTGATTTATAGGTTTGAAACACTATTAGAAGGCTTGCAGCCTATTTCTGGAAGACTCTGTTTGAACACATCTCTACTGTTCCTCCTCCAGTTCATGATAAGACTGCAATACCTGCTGCCTCTAATAGTCTCCCCAGTCCAGGAAATGCACTTGTCCTTTCCTTAGAAGTGTTCCAGTATGGTTAATAGATTGGATTCTGTCCTTTCTTTGCTTTATGCCTAAGACTTGCTCAGCTGCTGAGTAGTGTATGAAAAACATTCCTTAAATTATTTCCTGGGAGCTAAACCATTCTGATATATAAAAGGTCAGGGCTATGGTGTGAGAATGTCCAGGCAGAGATGTCATCAACATTGCCTCAGAAACTGAGTGTTTCATTTTCATGTTCTTCAGGCCCACAACAAACACACAAGCTCTGCTTAGGGGAAATCTAATTTACCTGAGTGAAGAAACTGTCTGAGACAAAACCTCTTTGAGTTTCCTCACAAGATTTCTGTGGGAACAGCTCAGGAACAGACTCTTTGTGTTTACAACACAATAACACGGCATCCTGGCCCATCAATAATCTAAGCCATGCTACCTGCTTGTGAGACATGTGTCTTAATAAGCCCTATGAAAATGGTGTGGTAAAGTCCTTACAAAGCGTTTCTTAACCATCTTGTACCTAAATTCACTTAGAAGTCCTGTAGACACTTCTGTGTGGGATATCTAATTTGATTCTTTATGAGTCACCTGTGCCCTGGAGGACACAGTGCACAGAAAAATAAATAACCTTTGGTCAGTGGAAACTCCTAACAGAGAAGGAAATAGTTAATGCCTTGTGTATCCATAGCAGGGCAAAGAACAAAATGAGCTAAAGAATATGACTAGGTGACTGGAAATAGATGGGAGCTTTATGAAGTCACTTTATGTTTTGTTTGTCTCTTCTTTCTAGACTTGTGATTTTGTTTTGGGTTTGATTTATTTATTAAATCTAAAGAAATCTACTCATTATATTTGCCTATTCATCTTTCTGAATCAAACCGGAAAAGCATCTCTTCCTTCTTGAATGTGAGACAGAAAAGAGGCAGAGCTTTCTTTGTGAGAAGAGACACACATATATGTATCCAACAAGAAAAGTTATATTACTGACAAAGTTTTCAAGCAGTTCTTAAAAAATGAATTCCATTCCTGATCAAGTAGTATTTATCTCTCCTCCTTCTACTGAAAAGTAAATACAGCAAATATCAACAGTTCACTCCCCTGTTCAAAAGGTGGTGGTGATGTCTTGGCACTGAGGGTATAAGCCTAGGACAATTCAGTGAAGGCAGGGTCATGAAAATTGAACACTCTTTCCCACATAGCCATTTAAAGGCAATTTTATTATGTGTGTTTACAAATCATAACTGAAAACCCCCTCATTTCTGCAGAGCAGGAACTTGTTACACGAACCTTAAGGTGAAGGAGAGGCAAGACGTGGGCTGACTGAGCTTGTTTTGGCGTTGCAGTTCTTCATGTAACTCTATAGGTAAAGATGCTCTCTGAAATGAAAATGTCATAGTAGCACTATCAAATACCACAATTGTCTGCCTGAATGAAAACAGGACCTGCCCTTTTGATTTCTTATGGTTGGGATGTTTGGAGGGAAATGGGTTTTAGTTTGTTCTGGTTTTTAGCTCCCTGTAGATGGATATATTTTCTAACTGAAGGATAGAGAAAGGAAGAATTTATTTCACAGGGATGATTGACAGCTAAAAATCTCACATACATCCTTCATACAGCCCATTTGCCTTAGCGAACCCATGCACTTTGTGTTTCTAAGGCAGAACAAATGCCCATGTACTTCCATTAGCTACCGGGGTCTACCGTTGTAAGACAACTGTCTGGAATGCTGATTTCCCTGTTACTACTCCAGTTTTTATCTATGCAAATTTGGGTATGAGAAAAATATCAGCTGTATATAGAAATTAAGCTTTTCAGAGCAGCAGTGTCTTGATGTGACGAACACACTGTTCTCAGGTCTGAAAAGAAGGAGAGACTACTGGTGCTACAGTGGCAGTTCAAGTGATTCAGAAATACAGTGATAAATAAAATATGCTGTTCCATTGACATTCACACCTTCCATCCTTGTGTTTCAACTCTTTTTTTGAACATTTGGGCAGAGCCTTGCACTTCCAGGTTCTCAAACAGGAACATACAGACTACTGGCAAACAAAACAATGTTTTAGTGTGGGACAAGGCTCTGAGGCTTTGCAACACATCTATTAAAATATTAATAGCTCTTCTATTTCTGATTCGTTTTTTGCTGCTGGAGGGTGAAGGCAACACACTGAATGCTTGTGCTGAAGATAAGCCCTCTGGCTGAAAACTGCAGCTCTTGCTCTCACCCAAATCCATTCACAGTTTCTACCAACCCTAACCTTCCTCTCGGACACTGTCTGGGAGCTACCTGGGCCCTAGTTCCTCACAAGGAAGAGAAATTTATTAAATAGTTGCAGCATCCTGCACTCTTTACTGAAACTGAGTCAGCCTCTTACACCAGCACAATGTACACAGAGCCAGGGTTGGAATCTGGAACTGAGACAGCAGAAAGTGGTATTGATGTGGCAAACACTGGAAAGTGGTTTGCCTAATGCTAAGAATTGTTAAAGCACAGGTGACAGCATAAGAGTAAGATCAATACAATGGAGAATGTCCATGAGTCTCCAGAAATGTAGAAACCACTACAGTTTAGCTTTACAAGTGTTGCAACACCATGAAAATAAATAGGGGAACTAAATATCTGTATTTCAATACTTGCTCATCATTAGAAAACAAATACCTCTCTCACATATAATTAAATGAGAAAGGAAACGAACACATGATTGATATTTACATATCTAACTCTACTTTTTATTAGCCTCACAAGAAAGTGATTGTCAGTCACCTCTCTCTATTCCTGAACAGTATATGGTACTAAAGAAGACGAGCATCAACATACCTGATTGATAAAACTGACATAGTTGAGGAACACAGGCAATGAAAATGTAACATGTCCAAAACACACTCCTGCTTTTCCCAAGGTGTTAGTAACAAGTATCTTTCTTTGGCAAACACTCTCTTCCCTTCCTCTCATCCCTACCTTCAGTTCAGACATTAAAAAAATTTCCATAATGGAATAAAATAACTATTTGTTCACAGAACTCCTTCACTGTGTCCAGATCCAACATGCAATTGGAGGCACCTACATGTCCACTGGGAAGTCCCGCAGTTTGCAAGGAAGATTATTTTTAATTTGCTAACAAAGCTATTCAAGCAATCAGATGTTGACAGACCTGCTTCAACCCTAAGCATTTATGACCGGACCTTGATTGAAAAAACACTGGTTTTTATGTCTACTTAAACCTGGATGTCCTTCATGAAAGGTCAGCACATCTTTGCAACTGCAGCAAAAAACTTTATCTTTTTTTTCCTTTTTCTTATTTTTTTAGTTTTATTTATCTTTTTCTCTTCACTTTTTTGTTTTCTATGTTTTGTTCACAATAGATGCTCAGAAAGTCTGGGGTGACATAGCCCACGGAAGACCCCTTTACCTGCATCAAGGGGCCGAGGGAGCTTGGATATTTCCCTCGTGAGTGCTGTCAGAAAGCCAGCCACAGCTGCTGCATGCATGAGATGAGGAGAACTTGCTGCCTTAGAAGATACTTCTGTTCAGAGACTGGAAGGGATCTGTCCTTCTTCCCTCCTGGACTTTTATTTGGAGGGTAGAAGAGATCTGATCCATTGTAAATACTATATGTCATGGTAGAGAGAGTTGTGATCGTGTATATAATGTATTATGATATTTATTTGTACAGTCATTGTAATATATTCCCTTTCCCCCATTCAGAGTCTGGCATATTTTGTCTGGAAAACACATCTCTCGCTGAGTTGAGATGTGGGAGGGGGAATGGAGCTAGGGAATTGGATTTTGGTGTATCTCAAACCATGACAACATCTTTTTATGCTGTGTTAAAAAAAAGGTTCATGCAAAAACTGTCCCAGAGAAGCAGTTCAGTTGAGGGACATCTTTAAGCTCCTTCAAGGAGCAGCGTTGGCAAAATTCCTAAAACCTGCAAGGGACCACATTACTGTGTATTATTCTCTGGATCATGGTAAACTGGTTTTACTCTGGAATGCTGGAGAAGCCTCAAATACCAGCTTAGCCTAAGGGCTGTGGTGCTTGAAAGAGGGCAAGAAAAAAAATCAACTACATAAAGAGGCCCACTACAGGTTTGGAGCCCTCAGAAGCATAATTCTGATTATAACTAACCCACATTGAAAAATTTTCTGCATCTTAAAAAGTTTTTCATTTAGGAGTTTGTGTTCTGCAGAAACCAGGTGTGGAAAGTTTAGTTATCTGGGGCAAAAAGTGAATCTGGCTCAACTAAATCTTTCCATTTTCAGAAGTCTGTGTACATACAGCTTGAAAATGATACAGGAGTTCACATTAACCTGGATATATAAGAGTTCACTGTGAAAAAATGGCATGCTCTAAATTCTACATTCTCCTTTAATACACTAATTTACTCTGAGTACCGCTTTGGTTGAAGCTATGAAGAATTTTAGAAATAGTCATTACAATTCCCATAAGGGTTAAATTAGAAAAAAAAAAGAAAAAAGAAAAAAAAAAAAGAAGTGTGCTTTTATGAGATATATATGCATATTTAGTAGTAGAAATGTCTATACTTAAATTCCTAAGTCTTCTTGTTCTTGTTACCTTATTTGTTCATCCTTGAAACAATCCTCTGTAAGGTGAAAAGCTATTTTTAGAATGGAAAATCATAGATCTCTTTAACAATATATTTGTACCCTCAGAAAATTTCATACTTTCCAAAGTTTCATGGACTAACAGAAAATTTACATCTTGTGCTTTGAGGTTGCAGATGCCTTGACTGAGTTTTTCACACTGTGTACAGAGTAAACATATGCATTTTTATTCAATATATTATTTGTTTTTAAAAGTGTTCCAAAAGATATTGTTGTCATATACAATGTATTTCAGGAGAATAACAAAGTGTCATACCAAAGTTTTTTTTAATTTTTCAAGGTCTGACAACATCACAAAAGTTGTATATTACAGTACTTCTATGTGAAGAGGAATATGGGGTCCAACTTGAGCTAAGCCAATACCAGTAATTTCAGTTATGTATGTTCCAATGTTTTTTTCTGTTTTTATGTATATATATGCATACATGTAAAAGAACCCCAAAAGAATAACATGTAAAAGAACCCCAAAAGAATAAAATGCAGTCAAAAAAACCTAGTTATTTTTTTGTAACTATTTAGATATTCACCTCAATATTCCTTCAACTTCATGCTGTTGTTCTAGTGGGCAAAAAGATAATTTGCCAGTTTATTATTGAAAATCTCCTGTATTTCCAAAACCAAATTTGAAATTTCACAAGAAAAGTCTCCCTTAAAACACTGTATCACTTTTATTTTTACAGCTCAAAAAACCAAGATCAGACAACTGTGGTCCTGGTAAGAAACTGACTGCCCAGATCCCCCTATGAACCAGTTAACTCAGGGCGCACTATCACTTGAAAGGTAAAACTAAGTTGATTTTTCTTTCCTTCACACTTTGACTATGCCTTGCTGTTCTTGCCATATGCACAACAAGGCTCCACTGGAGTTGACTTTTGTTCTGCACTGTTGCAGTTACCCAACAAAGGCACCTTAGACATTATACTGGCTGAATCTCTGCTTGGCTTGATACTATCATGGACATCTCTCCTGAAGCAGGTGCTGACAGACCTGAACTGATTCTGCCTGCCTTCCCACTGCCTGAGTGAAAGGCACGTCCAGTTTAGAAACTATATTATAGACCCTTTTTTTTTTTCCTATAGATAATAGATACTACCTGCATATTTTGGCAGGAAAACTTGCTATTGTAAGGTCAAAACATTCTCCAAACAGTGGACTAAACCATTTGTCACACATAGGGATCTTCTTCTGAGCTTGAAGTAAGATGGGACAGAGGTGTTTTCAATGTCAGGAATTCTTGACAACCACAGTCCCTGCAGTTTCTCTCAGGTTGTGTAACACATAAACTATAACAAAAATCTCATTAGACTGAGCTTTCTTCAAAACTCTGTGGCATCAAAAAGTGCTCTGAAAGCTGGCATGGTTTTGTGGTTTTGAACTCCCAATAGGTAGTGTCTCCTCGTCACTTCCCACTGTCACAACCTGTCATATTTCGTAGCTTTGTCTTCTGGAGACACTTGTGAGGAGCGTATTTTGTTTTGCAGATGGCAAAATATGATGTTACAGAAACAAACTCAAATGTTTGTAGTCTGTAGATGTAAGGAGAAGCCATTAAATGGGGTGGTAATAAGAGAGTCCTTCATGCAAGGGCATGTAGTTAGTAAAACTCAACCCCAGTGACAATCCTACCTTTTATGTTATTTAGTTGTTTTCTCTCTGTCCCACTGGAAAATGGTAAAAAATGCAAACCAGAAGGAAAATAGCTTGTTCCTTTATTTGGCTAAACTCAACATACATTCAATTTTGAGTTAAATGAGTATTTTTCATTATGTCCAAAAACAAATGGAAAAGCTAGTGGTTTTTAAACAACTTGAGATGAAGATGACAGTTATGCCCTAGTTTAGGAATTCAGCTTTTTGAAAACACTTAAAAATATTATCTATTTGTACTGCAATATCTCCAAGATTGGTTATGCCTTTTCTCCAGCTGGTACACTGAGCATTTCCATGCAGTAAAAATTATGCATCTCCAAGTGTACTTAAATCTACTGGCCTGCTGCTGTCACACAATGTCTACTCACGCTACAGAGAAAAGAAAAAAGACCCCAAACCTGTGCATTTGTGTAAAATTCAAGCATTATGGAGAGATGCACATTGCATAAAGCAGTATGGCTTAATTCACATACACGTGAAGATGAAACACAGACCTCTTTTGCCAACTCTTTATTTCATGAGGCAAGGAAGGAGTGTTAGAGACACCAGGCTTTCTCTTAACCCCAAAAAAGACAGGTGTTTTGCTATACGCTGCAGGATAAAATCTTTCTCTCTTCCCCTGACTCTGTTTTGGTCCAGCAGCACTTCAGCTGGAGATGATTCTGCAGTTTCCCAGAGGAGATATGTGACCTCAAGTGTGGTGCTCCATTTTCACTCCATGGACCCCTGTTTTGATGTACTCCAAGGTCTAACCCTGGCTGGCCTGTCCTTGTGTTCTGTACTCTAGTTTGTGTTCTGCAGAGCTGCTTCCACATGGAACCACTGGGGTAGATTTGCAAGGCTTTGAGTGCTCCTATTTCTGTATGGAGCCAATGTAGTTCAGGTAAATTTTATCACTCCTGGCTCTGCTTCACAGGAATTCAGACACACAGTTTCTAAAAATGTAGATAACATAGAAGAGAAGGCAGCAGCACTAGTGTGGTGCTAAGCATTTAGGAAATGTCCCTCCTGGACTAAGAATTCCTCACTCTCTCTGACACTAACTGACAGCTTGACAAGCAGCCACTGACAGGGAAGGACTGACTGAAATATGCACATTCTCTTTCTACATACAGCTGTGCACAGGCTTTCAGAGGAAAGGAAATTAGATCACAGAATATCCATACAAAAGGCAGCTATCCGATCAAGGACAAATGCACCACTTGAACAACTTAAGTGACTGAATAGAGATCTTAAGCACCTGATATTTCGCTACACTGCTGTCTTACAGAAAAGTGGTGTGACTTACCCTGTTTTTAGCCTTTTGTCAAAAATAAGGAGGAGGGAGGCAGACTCTATACCTCACATGGACCAAGGTCATACTAGAAGGTGAACCCAAGTCTCCTGAGAAGTGTCTAAATGTCCTCCCTATGCCTGCAAATAATAATAAAAAAACTTTCTTATTCATTCTCTGACCTGTTCATGATGTATTTAAAGAAAAAGAAGAATTTCAGCAGGAGAAGTGGCAGAAGCTGAGGCCTCAGGCAAAACCATTATGTTAATAACCATGATTTTTTTGCTCTGGCTCCTTAGTTTACATATTCAAACAGGTATTCAAACATATTGGGATAGAAATTCTCTCAGGTACACACTCAGTATGTAGTTATTTGTTTTCTCTTGATCCCTGTGACTAGGAAAGTGACTTTCATACATCTCCCTCTATTAAACACAGAGAGTTTTGGCTTGAATACACTGCAAAACAGAAAAATACAGTTAAATACGAAATATTTTTAGAAAGAAGTGCCATTTCTACTTCAGCTGTAATTAAAAATTTTTCTTTTCATGTCTACATGGAAAGTGAAGAAAGAGTGAGAATTGTCAAAGTCCTTAATTTTAAGTCTTGAAGGGACTACTGTGAGTGCTCATATGAACTACTGGACAGTTTCTCTTGTAAAAGTTGTCTCCAGTCTTCCATTAAAAAACTCTAGATGTTCATGAGCTTCTCTCCTCTGGAAAGCTATTCCAGTATTTGTTTAAATAATTATGTTTAAATTAATAAAATTTATATTAATAAAAAAATTATTTTTTAATATAAATTAGTTTATTATTTTTTATAAATTAATGTTTGATTAGTTAGTTTTCCTAAAATTTCTTTTCAGTGTCTACTTATTTATTATTCCCATGTTTTTAACAATCTCATGTAAAGATAAGTTTCACATGAATATGTGACTGCCAGAGATTTCAGAGGGTAGTTACTTTTTTTAATGCTACAGACACTTGATAAATCATCCTGATTTTCTAAGGTGTTAGTCAGGAACATCATCCTGTTTCCACTATAACTATCTACTTTCATGAAAGGGCTTAGGAAGGGTTCCCTGGTGCCAGACACCCCATTTGATGTTGTCTGCACAATGCCCCATGATTTGTACCTTTTGAATGCTTTGATTATGAGTCCCCAGGCATGGTAGCAGTGGCACAATTGATGCTTGGATGGCTCTAGACCCTTTCCGGTGCCCTTACATTCACCTCACATTTTTGAGGCCATGCAGTGTCATGAAAATAAAACCACAAGTCACAGAAATGACACTTCCAAGATGCAGGTAAAGAGCAAGATCTCTAATGTGTAAACAATTATTTTTTTCTTAAGAAGCATCCTTTTGCTACTTTATTATTTAGTTTTGGAGTTGTTGCAACTCATTGAGCTGTTTTTCTCATTGGATAACTTCTTCAAAGCTCTGTGCAAGGCAGTACCAGATCTGTAGTGTGCACTGATGTAACAAGAAGAGACTTTGTCCTCTATTTTCACCTGTATTTAAAAGAGATTTTGTCTTTCACAGGAACAGCCAGACACACATAATAATTGAACTTCCAGCAATTATTTACAGTGATATCACTGAACACTTCATATTATAATAAAATAGTTTACATAAACATGATTAAACTATCCCATATCAGACTGATTAACACACTTAGTGATTGGTTATTGCAAAATTTTTGCTGTTCTTGATTATTTTAAAAGACATTAACATGTAGGGATAACTACAGATTTCTGATTCCTTCACAACTATTTTAGTATCCTAGCTCAGTATTTCATTTTATTAAAGTGTTTAATAAAAGTTCATGTTACACCAGTAACTGCATATTGTGTGTAGTATCTTAGGATCAGCTTTGAAGAAATATCCCTAGAAATAACCTTCCCTAAAATATTAAGTATCCCTCACCTCACAATAAACCAGGATTTTTGTCCTTTTTTTTTCAAAAACTGTTTTAAAATACAGTGCATGACAAGATTATGGGGTCTGGTGGAGTTTGCTCTCCATGGAGGTAATGGGACAGGTTTGATGAAAAATTGCTTTCTCCAGGCCTCACCCTGGAGATGCTGGGATGCTTGTTCCCAGGCTGGTGCCTGCCCCATGCTGATACAACAGTCCTTGTCTGAGTGCTCTGACACAGGGTGCCACAGCCCCTGTTTGCACAGGTTGTTCCTCTTCAGACCAAGAATGTTCCAGAGAGAACCAATTTTCCCACCAGCGGGTGAAGGTCTGTCCTAGTTAGAACAGCTGGGACCGATTCATCACTGGATGGGTGTAGCCCAAAACTGTGTATTCTATAGCCCTCCATGCCATCTCCCAGAAACGGTTATCAGTAAAGGCCTGTGAAATAGGAAGATGTTCCTGTCCTCATACCCTTTTATGGAATTCCCCGCTCTGAGGGAAGGACTGAGCATCCTCATACCCTTTTATGGAATTCCCCGTTCTGAGGGAAGGACTGAGCATTCCTGCCTGAACTGGGGAATATATAAACCTGGAGTTTCAGAACCTGTTTTCCACTCGTGGGATCCAGAGGAAGACTGCAGCTCACCGCTCTCAACCGGACTGAGACCACCACCCTCAACTGGACTGCAATCACCACTTTTGACCAGACTGCAACAGCTCTCCCACCAGCAGGTTTTTCCCTTCTCCCTTTACTTTGGACGCAGGGGGGGCCCAAGGAACACCACTGTGTTCATGCCCCAGGGTGCTGGGTTATACATTTGGGTTTTGTGGGTTAAGACTAATTGTTTGTCTGTATAATCGTACTTATTGTATTATTTTACTAAATTGTTATTCTGATTTATAATCTCTCTTTTGAGTTGAGTTCATTTCCCCTGCTGGTTAACTTTTAAACCAGCACAAGGTCTTAGTCACCCATCCAAATAAAAGGAAAGGCAGCATATTGATGTTTTAAGAGAAAACAGCAGGGTTAATCTTCAGATTGGAGACAAGTCCGTTTACTAAGATGTTAATTTTGTTTAGGTTCTGTACTTTGATTTGCTATTCTTGTCTCATTTTCTTTCTTGCCCACTTTTAAGAAAACAGTGTGGACTCTTACGTTCAGCTCAATAAATTAAATCAACCTGAGGACTAGCACTCCACAGTACTAGCCTTATGAAAGAGTGACTAAAGCCTGGCTTTGCTCCAAAAGCTTAAAATTCTCTTACTGCATCAGAGATACTGGCTCATGCCTGTTACATGCCTACAGGACAGGCTGTCTAACTGTCTGTTTCTGTGCTATAAAATGCCACACAGTGGGCATTTAACCCATTGTGGATTAAATTAAGATTTTGCAGGATCTGTCAGGAATAGTAATTTTCAAGTAATACAAATAAATAAATACACACACATGCACAGATGTGCAAACCAGGGGTACCAGGATGGTAGACGTGTTTCTAGCAGTTTGGTTAGTCTGTAGTCTGGAGAGGCTGGATTCTTCATCAGACAAGGCTGAGGGCATCAGACTGGGCTGGGCTGCATTTTGTATCTAACCTCACTGATTTGTTCTGAACCCTCTCCAGATCAGAGGATGCCATGTGTGTGTTTACTGTGATAGCATCAATACATCTGATAAGAATCCAGACCATCAGCAGGTATTGATTAGCAGAGTTCAAGTCACTGATCCTTTAAGGACCCTTTCTTGTAAACCCAGTTATAACTGACCCTTTTTCTCTAAAGCTCTCTCTAGCACACAGAGCCATATCCGTGGCCTCTATTTCCTTTTTTCCTCCCTTCCCCCCTGAATATCCCCCTCCACACAAACTGCTGCACTTGGAGCATGCCTCTGTTCCTTTCCATGCAAAGTTTAATCTCTTTTTCAACTGTGATCAAGAGCTGTCATCAAAATGATCTCTGCTTTCATGTTGGATTGAGGGTTATGTTTACTGCACTTAATTTAGACTCAGACAGTGATGTATCAGGGAAAGCTTTGTTAAGTAAGAAATCCAGCTCGTGTGGTCAGGCCTGTCTACTTAAAGAACAGCTTTCATTTAGACTGTGGAAAAACTGCCCCTCCAAGTTTTTCTCTATGGCAGTAGTCTGTAGACAGGAAAAATCCTTAAACCTAAGAAAGAATAAACCAGGTGTTCACAGAAAGACTTAAAAAAAATCAGGGAGAAGAGTGCAGGTAGGCTTAAGAGGAATGTAAAATGGAATGTAAAACGTTGACACGAACACAAAAGGCAGTAGAGAAAAAATTTTCGTAACTTAGGACTCCAGTTTAAAAAAAGAAAAAAAATGTATATACACATGACACAGAAATTTACCACAGAAACCATCTTGAACTGCCATCTCAGAAAGTCAGTATATGAACCCAAAAAGAGAATAAAAACATGAAACAGGAAGAGTAAAAATGTGTGTATGTGTAAATTTACCCAACCTCATCTTAATTCTGTTGGTGAAAGTAATGTGCAACTATATCAGGAAACCTTTTATAGCCATGTGTTTTAACAAATTTGTTCTGTATTACAGAGTAAATTCACAAAACAGGAGTTTTAGAGGCTTTTGGCACCACTACCAGCCTGGAGCATGAAGAAGTGATGTGAAGATGGCATTTCCTAGAAAAACCATGCTGGAGTGGGGGGAAGGTGAGACAATGTGGCTTCTTAACTTTTTTTTTAAATTAAATTACACATCTGTGCATTCAATAAGTTGTTTGATCCAGGGAAAGTTTCTTCCACAAAGCTGGACTACCATCTGACAGTCATATGTCCTTTGTCCAAGCTGAGGCTGTGACCCTCAAACTTGATCTGGAGAGCTGACCCGTGTTTGGGAGGACCTAGCAGGGGCAGTCACTGCTCATTCAGAGGAATCACACAGGTGTAAAAGCCTGACTGCAGGATCCTGTGGCATATGTGGGGCTGGAATTTCCCTGTCTGAGAAGAAAATATCCTCTGATGCATGATACCTGTTCACAGTACCTTGCAAGAGTTTGCTCCCTTTCTCTACATCATTCTGAAAGGGCTTCTCCTGAAACAAAAATTGTAAGCACTACTTTTAAGCTCCTCTTTTCTCCACTGTCCTGTACATCCTATCTTATAGCATCTGCTATCACATACCTGCTCTTTCCATGAAAACCATCTCTCACCAGTTATTCTGGAGACAGGCTTTTACCACCTGACAAAAAACCCAAGCCAGCTCGTTCCTGCTTTTAGGACTCAAATTAAAGAACACATTTAATCCATGTGAAAAATGACACACATTTAAATACAGACATCGTAAGACAGCTACTGTTCCTGCTCCAGGAATTTTTCATTCTCTAATGACTTCTTGGTCAGCAAGATTGGTACTTTCCACAGCCTGTCTCTTGAGAGCATTAGTGAAGTCTGAGACAGGCTGTTGGACAATCTTTATGTCCTTCCCCATCCAGAAAAGGGCAAATCCACACACAAAGAGCTGTACAGTGCAAAACAGGCCAGAACAGCTCAAAGAAGAGGAACAAGAGGGTATAGGTGCCTAGGAGGGCTGGTTATGCAGATGTGACAGGACGCTAAAGCCCCTACCAGGGAAGACTTTGTACAGGGGAGACTCTCCCCTGAAGCATCTCTCAGGTTAGACAAGGCTCTGAGGGGCTGGGCTCACTCACAGAGGGTACTTGTGGAAACCTGAGCTGTGGCCTTATCAGTTTGTAGAAGCTGAAAGGTGTACTTGATGAGCTCCCACACTGCTTCAGGTCTGTGGCCTTTTAAGCTGCTGTGATTCTAAAACCATTACTCTAGAGTACTTGAGTCTGTTCCTCCCAGCCCATGGTTTCCTATTATGTTGATATATAAGAAGAAAATGTAGAAGTCAATTAATCACTTTCATAATAAGCTATGAAAAATAAGTTTTAGCTACAAGCTCATTGCCCATCCTCAAGTCTCTTACTTTTCACAGCTTCCTAAATTTGTTAAAAATATGCATGCTTTTAAGAAGACAGAGTATCTGTCAGCTAAACAAGTGGAAGAGTTCTGCTTGATTTTGATGAGATGCTCTGTAGTGACAAACTTGCCCTTTGGACATTTAAGACAGCTGAGTGCCAGGACTGTCTCAAGGAAAAGTGGTAGCAAGAGAAGTAGTAAGTTGTGGCCCTGTGTTCAAAGGCAAAGTCACATAAGTACTCATGCATTTGTGACTCAAATGAACAAGAATGCTTTCACTCTCCATTCCCCTCTCTAACTGAAATCATGTGCGTTAGAGTCTGAATTTGTCTCATTTGTCACAGGTGATGAAAACTCATTAAATTTGGGTTGAAATCCTGACCTCATCACAAACTCTTTTCCTGTTATGACCCTGGGTATGTCTTGTATTTTCACTTTTTCTATCTTGGTCCTGACCTTTTCTAGACACACGTATGTAAGGGTTTTGCATACCTTCACCCTGATTTTAGTGTGCACATTAAACTACACTGTCACAAAAATAACAACCATTTTCTGCTTTCTTTCCTGACCTATTAATTTTCTAGGTTTTTTTTCTTCTTTGACACATAGAACAAAGATTTAGCAGAAAACAACCACCTTTCAAACAACAGAAATAGCTTAATGCATTCAACAATCTGACCCACTTCCCAAGTCAACAACTAAAATAAAATAATTACAGTTAAACATGAGTTTTGCTTAGAACAAACTCTCATAGTAAATGCCTTGTTTGTAACAGTAAGAAAATAATTTCCTGACCAGAAGAGGGCATTTGACTTCATGACTTGGGCTCATGTCTGTGGGCTCATCATCTTGAAATAAAAACAAAACCTATTCTACATTACTAAAAGTTCTTACCGTTAGTGGTTATTTCTGTGCAGTACCAGATGTTTAAACCTTTCACTCAAAGATCTCCCTGAAGTCAAGAGGGGCTGAGAATATGACAATGAAGAAAAGAGTCATTGATCGATCCTTCCCTGAATTATCCACTTCCCACTTTCTAGCAGCAAGACAAGTAAGAGCTTTACTCAACAAACATTCAAGAAAAAGAACCACCAACAAATGGACTTGTTTGTCCCAAGTTACAGGCAGTTACTTGCTGGTCTGAACTGGCTCAATTATTCCTCTTTATTTTCTTCGTTGTTAGTTAAAACCTCTGAAATGGTGAGCATACAGGAGTTTTATGTAATCTCACATCTTAAAGTGTGGGATATTTACACCCTTGTAAAAGGTGCTTATCATCCTCAATCATTACAGCAATTAATAACTAGGACAAGACCCCAGCTGTGTGAATGTGGTTTTCCACAGTGTTGACAGTGAGTAGAGGAAAAATACACTCACTGAAAAGTGTGTGCTTTTGGGATCTTAATTTAAAGCAGGGAGAAGTACCAGGCAGGGGAAATACTCTTCTGTAGTTGAAGGATGAACAGTGTGGATAAATTGCAGAGTTGGGCAAAATAGCTAATAAAAAGAAATACTAGAGTTGCCAAAACTGCATGTTTCATGTTGTCACATTGACTTTCCTGAAGTGTCATCCTTGAAGACACTGAATTTCCCAACTTTGGTATTTTTTTAAGAAAAAAATCCCTTCCCTTTTAAGTGCCAATAAGTATATTGGTATTCCAAGAAATTTGAAACTTGATTTGTTTCCTATGGATGCAAACAAAACACAAAATATTTCTGTTTTAAGTTTTAAGTGTTTTAATGTTCCTGTTAAATTAACATTAACTCCAAAGTTTTAACATTCTCTGCTCACCAGGCATGAACTGGAATTGTCCCAGATAAAATTGCTAACAGTAAAACCAAATAAATCTGCCTCTACTTTACTTAGTTGCATATTTTTCAATTTTAAGTTTTTATGAATACTTACAACCCAGTTGCCACTGACCTCAACAGAACCTCCAATTTTATGCCATTCTGGTCTTGAATATACTGGGATGTCCTGCAAGACTAGAACAGAGTCAGATCATCAGCAGCTCAGGCAGTGAGAGTTAAAAGTAGCTTAAGCCAAGAGCAGACCCAGGAGACCCCAAAAAGGGAGTGTGAAGGTGTTCATAACATAAAAGTTTAGGATCAGTTTTCTTGTGAGAGTTTGTTTTCCAGGTGGGTTTAGGACAATCTGGGTTAGGTGATATCTGAAACAAAGAAAAGGAAGTTATTATTTCAGTATTTTATAATAGATTCATAGTTTTCTCTTGAGGTTGCTATGCAAGATATCCACATTTGCCTGTGAGAAACAGACATACGTTAACATTGGAAACCAGAATAACAATGAATACACTTGCTTATTAAAGAGATCAACACTTTGGTTTCAGCATGACACAGAGAAGTTCCTAATGCTATGAAGCAAGTTTGCCAAGTGCAGCTGAGTAGGTGGAACTGACAGCTGACACGGTTCAACCTAAAGCAAGACATGCAGTTTTGCAAATGAGGAAACCCAATCACAGGAGGTGATGACGGCAGGATACATTAAGTACTCTGTCATGTGGTATTTTCGGCTGGAGCTAGCAAGCCTTCCCCAGAAGAAAGCAGTTGCTCAGTCACCAATTGCCAGAGAATGAGGTGGAGCCACTTGGAGAAACATCTGTGGTTTACCTCCTGCAAGGAGCCAGTCCATTACTGAAATGGCTTGCTCCTGGCCTAGATTCTGCTACAGCAATGCTGCCTCTGAAAAACTGAGCAGTATGAAAACATATGGTCTGGAAACTTGTGGTGCATCTTTGAACAACAGGAAAGTCTACTCATTAGCAGATAAAGCGATGTCCTGGTTAGTCAAGACAAACAAATTTTGGGAAGTACTTATTTACTGGTTATATAGTGCTCCTACATATCATGGATGCTGGCAAAACAGATTCCCCTTACACACCACAGCACTGCTTCAGCCTTTGGCCATCACTTTCATTGTCAAGTATTTAACTTCTTTTAATGTATGAGTGCAATTAAACTCTACGATAAAGCACTACCAGAGATATCAGCTATACCTTCACATTCCTCAGTGTTTTTAGTATCAGAGCAGGGCATCACTGCTACACTGCCATGCACCTGTGCTATGTTAATGGCCTAAAAGCCTAAGGACAAGATTCAACACACCATATAAAATAATTATATAAAGCAGCCTCTACCCCAAAATGCTGCCATTTACTAGGCTGATGAGCCACATCATGGAAGAACTAGAAAGAAAACAAAAACAGAAAAGAGGCTTGTCAAAAACATGAATTAGCTTTCATAAAAACAGCAATACAGAACTTCTTGAAAAAAATCTTTGAAAAACATGATCAAGGACAATGGATGTGATAGAGATGTCTAAAATCGTGAGTGACATGGAAAAAGATCTCATCATACAGAGGTAGTATTTTTTTCATACATCTTACAGAGGTACCTGGATGTTAGATAAATTCACTGACCAAAAAAAAAGGAAAAATTTATTTTTGATTTTAATTTCTAAGCTTTTGGGCTTTATGTGCATTAGCAGGATTTTTGGTCAAAAACTTATGACAGCTGTTCTTGATAGACTGAAGGGGGATGACCAGACAGTATAAATGAACAGACATATCTCTTTTTCCTTCCTTCAGCTGTCTACATTGTGAAGATGATTTCATTCATGGCCAGGCTTCATGAACAAAGATTTAGGAAGGCTCTATCCACATTTGTTACAGGCACGCTGGTGGCTTATGAGGCCAATACGAGACAGACATATCCGATTGCAAAAGGCACAGCAGAAAGACTCCTTAGATGGTGTATTCTGCAAGACACGGTTCTTTCTGCATTGTCTTTTCTCCTCGAGAGTGATCCTGCGTGTTTTCTCAAAGGAAACAGCAGCGTTATAGATGGCGTGCCTCCAGGCCTCCCAATTGGAGACCGGAGTAGACCAGTTATGTTGATCAATATGGCCAAGGCTGAGATGTTGTTTCAGGGAGTCCTTATATCTTCTCTTCGGGGCTCCTCTCGTGCAGCAGCCAGTGGTAAGTTCACCATAAAACAAGATCTTAGGGAGGCGGGAGTCCTTCATCCTGGAGACGTGTCCTGCCCAATGCAGCTGTGTTCTCAGCAACATGGCCTCAATACTTGTGACTGCTGCCTGTTCTAGAACAGATGTATTGGTCACATAATCTGACCAGTGGATGTTTAGGATTGTACGGAGGCAGCGTTGATGGAAGCGTTCTAGGAGACGCAGGGGGTGGTGGTAGATGACCATGATTTGGAACCATACAAGAGAGTAGACAGCACTATGGCTCTGTAAACACTGATCTTGGTACTTTTCTTCAAGTGTTTATTACACCAAACTCTTTTGTGGAGTTTTCCAAAAGCACTATATGCCTTTGCTAACCTGTTGTCTATCTCCCCATCAATCCTACCATCTGAGGAGATGAGGCTACTTAGGTAATTAAACTGCTGGACTGATTTGAGCTCTGATTGGCCAATGGTGATATGGGGATGATGGAAGACTTCCTGAGGTGCCGGTTGATAGAGAACTTTTGTCTTCTTTAAGCTGACTTCCAGCTCAAAGAGGTCAGCAGCGTCTGCAAAGCAGGATGTTAAAACGCTGCAGAGCTGCTTATGTGTGGGCAACAAGGGCGGCATCATCAGCATAAAGCAGCTCCCAGACAAGATGGTTTAAGGTCTTGGTGTGGGTCTTCAGTCGCCTTAGATTGAATTGAATGTAGATATCGTCCTGATCATTGAGGTCTGCTGTGGCCCTTTGGAGCATCATGCTGAAAAAGACTGTGAATAGGGTAGGAGCGAGAACGCAGCCTTGTTTCACACCATTCTTAATTAAAAAGGGCTCAGAAAGTGTGTTGCCATATCTGACTTGGCCATACTGATCCTCATGGAGTGACATGATCATTTTAAGGAACTTGGGGGGACAACCTAAATGTTCCAAAATCTGCTACAGACCTTTTCTGCTCACAGTATCAAAAGCCTTGGTGAAGTCAACAAAGGTTACATAGAGACCTTTGTTCTGTTCCCTACACTTCTCTTGCAGTTGTCTGAGAATAAATACCATGTCTGTGGTGCTCCTGTTGTCTCTGAAACCACACTGACTTTCAGGTAGGATCCCTTCTGCTATAGTGGGTATTAGTCTGTTCAAGAGTATTCTTGCCAGGATTTTGCCAGCGATGGAGAGCAGAGTAATACCACGGTAGTTTGAGCAATCTGATTTAATTCCTTTCTTCTTATACAAAGTGATGATGACTGCATCACGAAGGTCAGATTGGAGTTCGCCGAGTTCCCAACAGCGCACCACAAACTCGTGAAATTTAGCATGGAGTGCAAGGCCCCCATGTTTCCAGACTTCAGGTGGAATTCCATCAACCCCAGCTGCCTTGCCAGTTTTCACCTGCTGTATGGCCTTGAGGGTTTCTCCTAAAGTGGGGCAGTATCCAATTCATACTTTACTGGTTGTTGTGTGATGGTCTGAATTGCTGAGTCTTGGACTACACAGTTGGTACTGAAAAGAGTCTGAAAGTGTTCAGACCAATGATTCAGAATGGAGGTTTTATCTGTTTAGAAGCATTTGACCATCAGTGCTGAGTAGAGGGCTTTGTACCTGGTATGTAGGCCTGTATGCTGTTTTCAGGGCCCCATAGAATCCTTTGTGATCACCCGTATCTGTGCATAATTGAGTTTTTTCAGCTAGACCGATCCACCACTTGTTCTGGACACTGTGAAGATGATAAAGGAAGGAGAAAGCGCACCTTTCAGAAATGCAGAAAGAGTAATTCAGGAATGCTGAAAGAAGTTAAAATGGGCTAGGAGGCACTAGGGAAGGTGTTTGGGTTTTCTTTTTTGTTGGATTTTTCTTTACTTTTCCCTAAACTGTTGCCCATTCTCATGAATAACAAATGTGTAGAAAAAATGTGTACTCTCTGCAAAGCCCTCCTGTGTTTCTGTATGTTCATACACTTCAAAAAAGCATCTCATGGACTATCTAGTCTGAGGGATTTCCCTCTCCCGGGTCCGTAAGGGAAAATGTCCGGTGCTATGAATAAACACTGAAGAGATGAGATTTGTGCTCTCTGTAGCTGACTACCAAGTAGACTACAGTTCCAGTGCTAAGGAGAGATTTATTGCATCTTCAGAGTGAGTTCAGGGACTGAAAAAAAAGGAGGGATGCACTGTAGAAATTTCATGCTGCTGACTAGGCATTATCTTCCTGATATCTTCCCGAGGTCACCACTCTCTTCTCCCAGAGCTGGTGGGTCCTCTTTATTTTGCACGTAACGGGCTTGCTATTTACAGAGTACAGCATGCCAAGTCCATTTGTTCTCAGTGTTCATAAGTGGTATAAACAGTCATTAATGGCCTCTAAAAAGCCACAGGTGATTCAGAGTAACCTCTTCAATCAAGGAGGTTCCTACCTCTCCCTCTGTGAGTTATTTTTTGAATCAATATTTTTCAACTGAAGGTACTGTCAAGCTGCCAACAATGCTGGACTGAAGTATTTTGGTGGGGCTAGAGTCAAACCACAAATTTCAGTGAAGTTAAGATCATTCTGAGCATGTCAGTAGCTGTGCTTCATCTCTTTTCTCCCAGGAAGACACTTAGATACATTACTGGGACCAAACAACTGATGGGAAAGAAGTGAAAGTTACATAGAAAGTGTGGATGGAAAAGTTGCACTCTATTTCCAATGAGGAACTCAATAATCCCCTCATCAGATGTGAGATTTGGAATGTGAGACTCTGACTCTGGTGCACAAACATAATCCAGACTGGCCCTCAAAGGAGGAAGGAGCAAGAAACAAAAGAATTAAAATTCCGCAAATATACTGAGTGACAGATGTATCCACCTCAAAATATATCCCACTGCGGACATTCAATCAAGAAAAAGGCACCCAAAATCCCAGAACCTTTGAGGAAAAAAGAAAAGAACAAAATACATCTGGATCTATTTTACATACTTTGATTACAGCCATGGTACTTTTGGAACTTGGCCAGGTCTGTTTGTGATGGAGCTAAACAAGCATTTATGTACTTTTGCAAGTAATTTAATTAAAAGCAAGAGTTTGTAACTGAGAAAGGTCTGGTAGTGTTTTCAAACTGTAGATCATTATTTCCAGAACAGATTACAATTTTCAGCTTTTCTTACTGTATTTCATTCCACTGATGGCTCCTTTTTATTTCTTCCTTAAACATTTAGGCTTTATACAGACAGAACATTTACATGTGTATATTTATGTGTATTAATTCTTAATGTTTAACATAAATTCTTATGAGTTATTACTCAATGAAGGTGATGTACTTTGCAGTATAATCCATTTAACATAGAGTGGATGCATAGTTCTTTTAAAAACTGGATGCACAGTTGTTTTAAAAAGATACATAAATAATAAATTTGGTGTTCCCCACTTTCTGCTGCTAAATCAAGACTTCTAAAACACAAGCATCTATGAATCTCATGACTAAAAAATTTCTCAGGGCAATAAACTGTAAGACTAATTTATAAAACCCCTTGCTGTTGTACAGTGAGATTGCAGAGTCATGAGCATGCTTGATAACAAATAAGGTAAATACCAAATATACAACGTCACCTGCCGCGGTCTGAAGCGGGGGGACGGGACACGAGGAAGGGTGCAAGCAGAATCCTTTATTCAGGCGTGCACACTCTCTTTTTGTCTGCCCGGGAGCGGAACCACCCAGAACATAGGGTGGAGCATGAGACAGAGAAGCATAGGGACAAACCAGGATAGGGACACTGTCAAAAGGGGGAGGAATGGGGGCAAACTCATGGCAAGCCTGGGTTTGTCCAGGCTGTGCACTGTGTAGTGTGAATACAATGAAACCACATAATAACAGCAAAGTCCACACGACAAAGTCCCGCCAGTTGCTGCACGCTTCTCTCCACGCCTGGAACTGTTCCCATCCTGAATCGTGTTCCCTCACATCTCACTCTTTCTTATTTGTTTGAAGCATGGCTAGAAAATATCTGTTTTGATAGGCCTCTTAGTCACCCAAAAGTGTTTTAGGTGCTGATGAGGGGATTTTAGTAGTTTTCTCCAAATCCTTCATGAGATGAAGAGGTAGGGTAGGAACCTCCAAAATCTTGTAAGCAAAGACTATTATTGTTTATACATGAGCTATAGGATTCAGTGAGTTGACTCATCATTCATTCCCTATCTCTTCAAACCTGGCTGGACAAGTTAGTGAAAACTGAATGGATTGATAAAAGTCTTACGAAAAGTCTTTTTTTTATTTTCCTCTTGCTACAGCTGTAAAATTCATCCAACTTTGACATCAGCTGTGATTTTGGTACACCTAGAAATTTTACAGGAAGACCCTCTTCCACCACAAACCAAACTAACCAAACTGAAACACTTGTGAGACTTTCCAGAGGCCACCAAATACTTTTGCTCCTCAAACTTAACAAAGTCATTAGCTAAAGCTCCTCAGAGAAGACTGATACACAGGAAGGCTGGCAAGAGTTTCTTCTATCACAAGTTTAGTGAATTCAAACCTTCTTTGTATATCCACTTACAAAATGAAGTAATTGCCATTTATAAAACGAATTAAAGAGAGTTTGTATTGACTTTGTAATCCAAACGCTTCCCTGCCTTCCTCCCTGGCCATTAACACTCTACAAAAATATATTAAAAGAAAAAATAGAAAAGGAAAATCTTCCAAGATGTGTCTGTAGTGCTCTGTAATGGAACACGCCTATATATTGTAGCACTTATCAGTCTTGATAAAGGATTTTGAATTTCGCATTGCAAAAGCCAAAAATGCCTAGAATGGCTTTCCCTCCCCTGTGCCACTGTGATCTTATTGCTTATTTCTTAAAAACCAGGAAAACCTCTCATTTGCAGACTGTTGTAATTTTCTACTATACACTTCCCTTGATTTTCAATTTAGAAAAGAATTTCAGATGCATGTCAGAATTTACTCTCAGTGGAAACAACAGACATTTCTACCGATAAGTATACCCTGTGCCTTGTTTAACTACCTTTTTGGCATTAGATCTCTAAGGCCCAGCCCATAGAAATTTAAGGCAGTGCTGATTTACCCTAGCTGAACTTCTGGCTCACTGTCTCTTTCTCTTGTTCCAAGCCATTTGTTACCTTTGCACACATTTAAAAGTTCAAAGTCTTGCACATTCAGTGTTCATGGATAATGCAAGGCCTCTTTTATTTGACACTGTTGGAATTTCAGAAAAACCTACTAACCACTTTTCTCCTTACAGTCTCTTCAGGAGATAACATATGCAGGGCACTCTACAGATTATAATACATTTTTAGGTAATCCTGTTGTACAATTTGGTTTACCATCAGAAATATATTTAATCTCACAGAATCTCCCTTTGGCATTTGCAGTTGAAAAATAAAAAGTGTGGGGGTTGCTGTTGTTTGATTTTGGCTTTTTTTTCCCCCTTCTTTTTTCTTTCGTTTTTATTCTTCAACTACTGGACTTTTCCAAACCATAGACTGAGCCTCCTTTACCATATGCCATATTCAGAAGGGAGGACTGAAAGAAGCCATTTAGAGGTTTGAGGTTTATAGTCCAGATTCTGGCCATGTCAGAGACATTAAGGTCTCATACGCAGTAGGAATGTTTCACATCAATAAAAGAATAAAAACCCATTCCACCAAAAAAAACCTGAAGGGCAAACAAGTGTTGCAATAAATAATAAGTAATTTATGACAAATTTAAATTCCCATCTAAAAATTTAACCTAGCTTCAAGATCCCACTGTGGCAGGGCTGTTTAGACACAGGATGAAAGAAATATGCTTTGACCCACAGAATGTTCTTTAGGGATTACACGGGAGTACTGGACACATAGGTGGGATAGACCTTCAGGGATGGAAATAAAAAGCACTTATCATAGGCAAAATCAGTAATCAATCTCATCTCTCTGTTTGCCAAAGCACTGACAGAGAGGGGGAGAGCCATGCTCAGTTTGGCACAGCTGTTGCGAATTCTAGATCTCTTATGGAGCATCTGAAAACCTTCCAGTCTTTTGTCTCTGTCTTTAAAGGTAGGGCAGTTCTCTTGCCACACTTTAGTTGCTGGGATAGAACTGCGACACAAATTATCCAGGTGGCACAAATCTTTTATTAGCTGACTTTTTTCCAGTGCTTTTTTGTACTAGGTTATGTTCCTGCATCACTTTTTGAACAGAGAATATCTGCATAAGAATATATGCTCCTACCAGTTCAATTAGAGTAAACAGGTTTACCTGAGTAGCTTGTTCTGCTACTGAAATGCATAAAAGTCCAACCATTCTCTTCTCTTCTTTTCTGTACCTGACAGAAGGCAGCATAGTAAAAAAAAAAAATCTTAATTCTTTTTCTACCCCACCATTTTATTCTAGAGGTCATATTAATTATTCATGTTTTTCAATTCTAAATCTGGTCTAGATCTCGGTAAGAACTGCACCAATACTTGCTAAAATAAAGCTCATGCTTAAGTGATTCCATCATCATGCATTTTTCACATTATGATTTCAGTCTATGAAAAAATGAGATAGAAACAGCAAACAGTGAACGTGGGGTTGAATGAAGGCACAGTCAATGAAGAAATGAGGTGAAAAAGAGGAAATAAGCACAGCAAGGATTTCTGAAGCAGAAAAGAACATAGAAGCATTACCTTTGACACTGTACACATCTCCTGATTGTTGGACAATTACATATGAGTATCCAGTTTCCAACCACTAATAATTTTGTGATGAACAAGACATCTTGCATTAAATGTCAAAGAAACAAGACCTGAATCTGCAGTCAAGCAATACCAAGCAACAGATTTTTGTCAGTGTTGTTCTTCCTATACTTGAATCAACATCCTCAAGATCACTGAGTGTAAAGTGACAATAAAAAAAACTTCAATGGACTTTCAATCAGAATAGTAAGATCTGGTCTCTGCCAAAAAATTTAAGCTATAATACAGTTTTCTGGTCCAGAGGTTCATCCTACCTTCTGGCAGTGAATAAGAAAACTTTGTGTTTTGCTCACCATGTAAGTCTGAGTTTTAATTGCCCAGTTCCCTGCAGTGACAACTAATGTCATACCTATTTCCTGAAAGATGGCAAGATGAAGACCATTTGCCCTTCTAGTTTTGTAAGTGTAGCATATGAGAACACATTTTGGCATGAAAGTGTATACGTACAACAAGAAAATTGCAATCCCACGTGCTTGAGTGTTCAGGGCAGGTATGGAATGTGCAGGGTGTGTTCTTGTGCTCTGATGGCTACCTCTATTTTTAATGAGAGCAAAATGTAAATTATGAAACCAATAAGGTGTGTGTGAAACAAAAATACATCTAATTATAATCTTGTCCTTCACTTAACCTATTATTTAGATAGATCTGATGAGACCACACTGATTGTTTTCCCTACTTTCTCCCATCCTAATTTAGTCTTTGACCAAGAATGCATGTTGTTAACTCAGTTAATTATGTTGGACATTATGTTTACTTGTTCAGTTAAAAGCACAGGACCTTAATTGTACTCCTGTATTCAAAAGAGAAAGAACATCAGTGGAGGAATTAAAGTTGCCAGTCAGATGACAGGGTGCAAAAGGAAGAGCCATGGAGGTTATTTAGGGTCCAGAACTTCAATGGAAATTCTGTGGAATTTCTGAGCACCTACCTCTTAATCTCACCTTGTAGTAGCAAAGAAAGTAAAGGGTTAGTAATGCATTTAGGAGCTATGGTGACAAGACCAGTTTGAATGGGTAGTATTTTCCATGTGTAAGTTGTAGTCCAAATTGCCAAAACACAGTGTGAGGTAAATAACTTATCTTCATTCAACAGATAAAAACACACAGACTGAAAGATACTACATAATTTTATCAAATCTCCCCAGCCAGGAAGTGTCACAGAAATGGAACATCCAAAAACCTTTCTATGTGTACACAATTACTTTTACAACAGCTGTCAGTTGTTGAATTGATCAGAACTAGAGCTGATCAAAGAAGCAAAACAAATTAATTCAAAATTTCCTTCTATTATTTTGGTCAAGAGAACCAGAAACAAAGTGCCTATTTTAATTGAATTTAAAATTCCTCCTCAGGAAAAGTAACTATGTCCAAAGATGCATGGTCACTACGAAACATTCGATTTTTGGCAAATTCTTTCCAGCTGAATAAAAGACTGAACCAAAAAGAAGACTGACTGTGAAACCAGGAGATTTGAACCAATGGCTTCAAAAGACTTCCCAGTTAAAATGGAAAGAAAACCAAAAGAGAAACAGAAGAAAGTTCTGGCTTAGTATTGTCTTATCTTCTACTATAGTGTGGCTCCCTCTTTTTTTTTTCTATGACTCTGAAAACGTTTTTTTTTTTTGTCTAAATTTTGTCTTGTTGTCTGAACTTACTATGTAATGTAACATCTTTTACATTTCTGGTAGTGAAATTTCTCTCAAAATAAAAAAACCTTCCTGTCACTCTCAAGAGAGAACTGAAAAATAATAGAGATAACTTTACATGGACCAAACATAGAAATTAGTATCTTTGGCTAACGAATTCCTTGAAACCATTAACATAGTTATACAAAATAAATTTCTCCTTTCTAATGATCTGGTAGACATATTACTTTGGGAGCCTCTACGCTAACTGCAGTGAAAATTTTGTCATGGGAAATTGAATATCAACTTCCCAAGAAGTAAGACACTTGGATAGTCATTGAATTTGAGTTTTCTCTTGTTGTTCATCAAATACTTTTGTCTTTCCTGTCTCTAATGTTCTGGAATTACTGTCCTCAGATGTTACAGCTCTCCCACTGCAGCAGATGCTTAACCATGGCTGAGTGTGGGTAACTCCTCAGTGATAACCATAAAGGCTACACAAGCTAAAGTACATTATCAGTCCTAGGAGGGAAATGAAACTAAGAAGATAGAAACAACTAGTAAAAAGACTATTTCAGGGAGACATACAAATCCTGTTTATCTTTGCAAAAATACTTTTTTTTTTCACTGAAACTAAGGCGAATCTTCTTTCAACACTGTAAGACTTCCATGAGGACAAGTATCTATTTAAAACAATGAAGCTGGGAATTTGGATGACCTGTAGCACTGAACATACTGATCTTCTGGACTGTGTCTGCACTGGTATTTAAAGACAATAATTAACTAACTAAATAAATAAATACCACAACAAAAACAATAATTAAAAAAAAACCACCAAAAACAAAACCAAAGAAACCCAACCCCAAAACAATATTAGGTCAGAAAAAGCAGTGACCCCAAAAGAACTATGGAAAAATTAGGTGACCTAGTTTTCACAGATTAAGTTTAAGGTCCGATTGGGACATAAAATCTTAAATCTCATCAAAAGAGATTTCCATTTAAGTTGCTAGGTCACTTCCACATTTACAAGCTGCCTTACATTTGAATAAGGATTTTCCCATCTTTGTGAAAAAAGATTAATTCACTGTTTAACATTACAAACAGCAAGTACAATTGAGTAAAAAGGTTATGAGTATAATTTATAATCCAGCACTTCACTCCCACCAAATCCCACATCACCTTTGTCTGTGGAAGAATGCTGTTTGTGTTCTCCAGTGGCTTCAGAGATGTTTCTGTGTTTGCTGCAGTGCAGAATCTGCTTGTTTTCTAAATCAATCATTTCACTTCAC
Source organism: Corapipo altera (assembly GCF_003945725.1). Classification (NCBI taxonomy): domain Eukaryota; kingdom Metazoa; phylum Chordata; class Aves; order Passeriformes; family Pipridae; genus Corapipo; species Corapipo altera. The sequence goes on along the minus strand of NW_020885014.1, from coordinate 134,386 downwards.
AGTAATTGGTTATTACTGACTTAGAAGGGTTGCCTTAATTTCACTATGCAAATTCAGATTATCTGTAGATTGATTAATTTGCTAAATATCCAATTGCAACACCATTTTAAGCATCAACTTGTGCTTAATTTTCCATAGGTACAAAATATGACAGAGCACTTCAGGTTTGATTTAAATTGCTATATATTGTGTGAAGTAACAGTACACCTTTTCCAAATATTTCATTGTAATCTCAGGATAAATGAAAAAAACCCCAAAACCCCAAACTAAAACAACCAACCAACTCCCTAAACCCTTAAAGCCTCTGTAAGCACATTAATATTTTTGCATAGTTGTTTCTCATAGAAATGCACTGTGGTTAATAAAGTATGATAATTGACAAGATCTGCAAATTTCCGACCTATAGCCAAGGTCACGCAGGTTTGCATTCTTGACTAATCATAAGTCCATTTTTTCTAGACCTACTCCCTCTATTCCTTCATTTCAGGTAAATATGAACACTAGGAGGTGTTCTTGTTTAGATAGGTGAAAGTATAGAGATGCTTATGACTCAGGCATTAGTAATCTGGATGAGTGAAAACAACAAGAACAAGATATTTATTCAAAAAGTCTCAGATTCAGGATCTCCCATCTCTTTATTCCTCCTGAGGAGAGCAGGGTTTGATGAAATTTCCCATTTCTGCCTGTATCTAACCTAAAGTTTTATATATATACACTTATAAGGGACTTTCAACTTACTGATACAAACAGCATCATATGTCCAAAGTGGAAAAAATTTGGGCCATAAATCTTGAAGAGCTGCAAACTTAGAAAGTCTGCAAAACACAGCTAGTAATTCACATCCACACACAACCCTAGTTTAATATCTGATACTGCAATTACTTCTGAATGGACTGTAAGAAAAATTCCAACATTTAATATGATTTATGCATGCTAATATATTTCAGGAATATTACTCTTGGTTAGTAAAGATGTAAAAAATGTAGAACTTGTACAACCAATACTTTGTAACATGATATTGTAGTATAATGCTTAAAAGGAGTTAACATATCCTAAACTGATGGATATTGTTGCCAGAAAATCAAAGGCTTTTAACTTTATAAATTCTTCTTTCATGTTTGCTCCAAAATTTCAATTTTTTTTTTTTTTGGTTCCCCAACATTTCATCTATATCCATATAGAGATGAATAATCTAGGACAAAACTTTGTAATTTCTCTTCTATTATGGTAATTCAATTTAAAAGGGTCGATTAAAAAGGACAGAAAAAAGTATTTTTTATGATGCCCCAAACACCCCCAGCTGAGATTTTCCCCATCCTGAGTCAGGATAGAAGGGGAAGTGTTACATTTTTTTTCTAAAATAATTCAAAACTTCTAAATTCAATACAAATATTACACTAGCAGATTTTCTTTTTAATAACTTGTGAAAGTAAGTACAGTTCTCAGAAAAAAAAAATTCATATGCATTTTCAGAAGATCTAGTTACTTTTTTTTTTTAAATGAAACATAAATTTGAATCAGTTTGTTGTAGACAAGTGTTTCCCAGAAAAATTCATGACCCTTTGCTTTTGTAACCAAACACTGTTTTCCTACCAGATCACAGAATTCCATTTTTGTAATAGTATTTAATCAAGCAGCAAAAGATTTGAATTGGGAAGCATTTTTTTCTTACGCATTTTGCTGTGACCTAGAAAGACAACATCAGTCTTATGGGTACTACAGTAACGTATTTTCTTTCTACTGTGATACAGGAAAGGTAGGGAGAAGGAGGAAACATACAATCTAATAAATTGAGAACATTCCAGTGAGTGCTAGAATAACTGCAGCAAAAAGGGTCACATTAAATTGTCCAAGATATTATAGAATTCCAGGACAAAAAATGGGCTTGCCTTTTTTTTTCTGCTTTCTTTACTAAACTCATTAGTCCCAGAAAATGAAGGGAAACTTTAACATCTCTCTTGTGTATCACTTTCCTCACCTGGAGCTGCATCAAGACATGAGGACATCAGTAAAGCAAAGACCAGCTCCTGAAGTCACTTGATCACCTTCCACCATCATATTTCTGACAAAAACTGAAAACAGAATTTCCTGTATCACACTGGTGAGGAACAGGGCTTGAAGTGGGATATGAAGTGAGAAAGGAGTGCATTCAACCAGGAACTTCAACACTGCTGTTTCCCCATTCATCTCAGTTCAGATTCTCTGGTTCTCCAAAATGAAGCAGCTAAATAGTATTAGGCAGTGCCTGACCGTGCATCAATTTACTTTTTCTGTATCTCTATGATCTTGCTGTCCAGGTTGCCCACCCATTTACACCTTTCTGCTGCATCTGTGTTTCCTTTTCTTTCTGTTTTATTGCTATACTTTTGACAGTGTTTAGAATCTTAACCACCAATGATATTGGACATAAAAGGTCCAGTGAGCCACAAGAGACATGTCAACTGGTCGATATCAGCCTAATTTAACTGAAATGCTCCCAGATTCACCTCTATGGAGCATCTGGCCACATGAATTTAAACTAAGATCATTCAGATACTGACTGACCCTGACACTGATTGTGTATAACAGTCCAGACAGAGTTCACCCCATCTAGGTCGACTGTTCTTCATATTAACGATTTGCCTGGCTTTTTACCAAATCAGTGTTTATTTGCAGTAATCTAATATAATGTTAATTGCTTACTCATTGAAATCTAGCTGGCATTTTTCCCCTGTAGGGATTTGTCAAGGCAACACTCGTGTGTCGTTTCATCTTCAGTTGTCTGTGTTTAATATGCCAGCTGCTTCCCTGTCAGCCAATTCCCACCCACTCTGCATACTTGCTTTTCTTTGCTCTCCCTCTCTCTTTTTTAATTTAGGGATAATTGTGTGGTTAAGTAAGCTCAGAGGCCGATATATTGCCACATCCAAGACAAGGCAAGAGGGGTAGTAGTTTTCATTTATTATCCGTTCTAGAAGTGGCGTGAAGTAGCATAATGCATAAAATAGCACGTTATGGGGGAGGAAAGGGACAGTTTTAAGGAAAAAATCTTCATCATTTCAATGAGAGATCTTGCCAAAAAACCTAGTGGGACTATCTGGGCTCCACAGCTGGAGGGGTGATGAAGGATCTCAATTTATCAAAAGCAGCCTTAATTACAGCAGGACAAATCTTGCAGGAGATAAACCAGCAAATATTGCAAAACTTTAATTAGTTTTTGAACACTTTGATTTCTTTGGATGAAAGGCAGTGTATAGAGATACTACTATTAAGTACAGTTTGCTCATATCTTACAGAGCTGTGGAGCCTAGAATTGGGTTAGAGCCTAGTCTTGGTAAGACTTGATGAACAGCCATATATTCCTAAAGATATCAGTGAATAGAGGAATGACCCCTTGCCCCCAGCACACATGTCAGTGGGAGGTCTGTGACAACCAAATAAATGATCTGATTTGCCCCAAGTACTCTGCCAAGGCAGTGAAAGAATCAACAAGTGTCTTTGTCCTAAATAGTCTTGACCCTTGTTGTAACCCCTCAACAGCTGGAGGTCAGACAGAAGGGTTTGCTGCTTTGCTGTTGAATAATCTTTATAACCTTCTAAAAATGACAAACTTTTGTTTTTATTAAAACAAGTCCAACTAAAAATAAAACATCCCCCCCCCCACTTTTTAAAAATTAGTTCATTGTTTTATGAAGCAGAAAAAGTAAAAGTGAAGAGAGACGAAAATCCACAAGAAGAGCCATGAAACTAGTAAATGCATGTTAGTGTTCAGAAAATAGTGATAGTTTGAAGGCTGAAGATAAGGTAGAGATTCCCCTCGTAGAACTCAGCTCTTGCTTTTTGAAAACCGTGCCCTTATCCAGTCAAAAATCACCACCTATTTGTGGAAAAGTTGTCCTGTGTGAATTGCAATGTATTCAGGAATCCTCAAGTAATGTTTCTCACTTAGCTTTAACTAAGGCAATATTTTCTCTATATGTGACTCTACATAAAGCTTACAAGAGGAAATTGTTAGCAAAAGAAAATCGAAAACAGAAGAGAAACACCTTGTCCACACGCCTCTCTACTTTCAACACTGACGACATTTAAATTTAGCTTCACAACATCAAAGAAATGGAGAACAGAACCTTTCATATTCATGAAATTTGTTCTGAAAAATATCAGAAAATTCAGGTGTTAAACCTATTTTAAAATGGACTGTCTATTCTGACAATCTTTGCTTCTTACCAAATATTTTTAACAGAACACTACAGATTTCTTACTCCACTGGAAGACAGAGAAGATAGAAGAAGAAAGATACAAGCTCTCTGCCTTCAACCTATTTTTCTCTAACTTCTGACCGATTAAGAAACCAAGTTGCTTAGCCATTCAGAGAGGTGTCAAGAATTATTTGATTCTGGTGAACACATAGGTACTGTGGTCAAAAAGGTCAAAAAGGCTCTGGGAGATTTGCATCTGTATTAAATCCCAGGCATATCGTATTGTTGAGTGCAAACTTCAAGTACTTTGGATGCCAGTGTGTTTGGTTTTATACCTCTCTTACATAAAACAGTAGCCTGTTTACCTTTCCAATATTCTCTGGGACATTAACATGATCTGGTCCTATTTTCACATTGATATTATTTACTTAGGAGGCCATCAGAAGGTTGGGTTAGCCTTTTGCACTTATACAATGCCCAACACTGCGGGATCTCTGAGTACAACTGTATTCAGAAATTACTTGGGTGCAGAAATTGAAGTGATACTAAGTTTGCAGATGATACAAAACTGGGAGGAGCTGTTGCCTCCCTTGAAGGCAGGGAGGCCCTGAAGAGAGACCTCGACAGATGGGAGGTCTGGGCAGTCACCAACCACAGGAAGTTCAACAAGGGAAAGTGCTGGATTCTGCACCTGGAATGGGGCAGCCCCAGATGCATGGGCAGACTGTGAATGAGAAACTGGAAAGCAGTGCTGGGAAAGGGACCTGTGGGTTCTGGTCAGTGGCCAGTTGGATATGAGTCAGCAGTACCCTGGCAGCCAGGAGGGCCAACCATGTCCTGAGGAACATCAGGCAAAGCATTGTCGGCCGGGCTAGGGAGGGGATTATCCCCCTCTACTCTGATCTGTGGCGGCTTCACCTGCAATATTGGGGTAATTTGGGATGACACAATATAAAAAAGACACTGAAGTATTTCATAGTGTCCAAAGGAGGGACACAGGATGGTGAAGGGCCTTGAGGGGAAGCTGCGTGAGGAGTGGTTGAGGTCACTTGGTGTGTTCAGTTGGAGAAGAGGAGACTGAGAGGAGATCTCATTGCAGTTACGACTTCCTCATGAGGGGAACAGGAGGGGCAGGCACCGCTCTCTGCTCTGTGGAGACTACAGACAGGACCCGAGGGAATGGCCTGAGGTTGTGTCAGTGGAGGGTTAGGTTGGATATCAGGAAAATGTTCTTCCCCCAGAGGGTGGTTGGGCACTGAACAGGCTCCCCAGGGCAGTGGTCACAGCACCAAGGCTGACACAGCTCAAGAGGTGTTTGACAAGGCTCTCAGGTACCTGGTGGGATTTTTGGGCCGTCATTTTGATGATCTTTGTGGTCCCTTCCAACTCAATGTTTTGTGATTCTGTGATTCTGTATGAAAAGTACTTGTAATTGGACATCAGTGCTTTTAGAGCAAGTTCCTTTTTCAGACAAGATGACTTCTTATCACTCATTAATGCAGTACTTTTCCATTATTTTACCAACTGTACTGCAGCTTAGCAATTAGTTTACAGTTGTTTATCTTTGTTCTCAGAAAGAAATAATTTTCTTCAAAGTGTTCTTGCCTGTGGCACATGACAACAAGAAAACAGTACATGTAATAACCCTCTGGTAACCATCTTTCTCATGATAATTCCAAGAATTTTTTTAACAGAAGGGAAGGTAATTACCATTAATATTGCACCTCCAAGCATCTAGACTAATTAAATTCACAGTGCTTTTGATTTTAAATGTTAATTTAGACAGAGAGAAGCTTGGAGAACTGAATGTTTTCCAGCCTTCTAAACTCCTAACTTCACCCCATCACTTACAATTTCAACATGTCAGAGCTCACTTTCTCTATCAGTGTGATGTGAAGGGACAGTGCATAAAATGTCCCAGAACAGTCTAGCCCGAAGGAGAACCTAAACCTACATGCTGCAATGCAGTAGGTTAAACTGTAGCTTCAAAGAGAAAATGCTTACCCTGGAGGAATAAAGCAAAATTGGACTTGGGTGAGCCTCAAAGAAACTGCAAGCTCATAAGCCATTGCTTATGTTTGGATTTGGAATTGGAATTGACTCTGGTGGCTCAGATCCTCACCACAGACTGTGAATGGTACCAGCAACAGAGAAGAGAGGCTTGAGGGAAGAAGACAGAAAGGGGAATCAAATTTTTCCAGAACTTAATGTCCATGATAATATGATTGTAAACCTATTTACATTTAATTTGTTATTTATTTTTTTAATTTAACAAAATCTCTCTCCTGCCCTTTTATATGTCCTCTTGATTTATTAATTTTAGCAGTTACTTTCCCCTGGTCATTCTCACACATCCTGATTCCTCCTTAAATTTCACTTTAAACTATTTACTACTTGGGAGGTCCGAGATCCTTGAAGGAAATGAGGGCTGCCCCAAGACTGGAGTATTCTTTCCTTCTTCCACTGACAGACTAGTGAGAACAAAAGCTGAAAACTTGTTTTCCATCATTGTTACATATTCCCCCAAGGACATTACCCAAGCAGTGCAAGGCAGAACAACAGGCGACAAATCATCTGCTGGCAAGAAAGTCTGTCTCACAACTTTGACCTAGTCTGGAAATCTTTTGTGGGTGGTGGTGCCCAGTGAAAGCTCCAGGCACAAGAAGCTTGTGATCCTTGCCGCTCTGCACCTGTCTAGGCTACTTATTTGAGACTTAGATGTTTATCACTACACACACACACACTCAAATAAAAACAAAAAAAAATTAACATTTCTTATGAAGCTCTTAAAATAGTTTTTTTTTACTCAGCTGGACAATTTCTCTCAGAGTTTCCTTAGTGGTCCATTTACTTTATGAAATTTTGGAAAAATCAGTTCTTTCAGTACAGACTGAATCATAACAGTGAATCATACTACCAACCAAACTTTTATCCTGAAGTTGAATTAGCCCTCACAAAAATGTCTAAGAAAACTGACAGTAAAAATAGATGTAACAGGACAAGCATGTCTATCCAGTGACTCTTACAAGATCAGCAGAACCAATGTTTTTATAAAATGGGGTTCTTGGGATAATTTTTCTAAAATTCAGTTACCCCTTTGAAACAAACACTTCAGTCATAACAATGCAAATGACAACAGTATCTTTGAAGGGATAAAATACCATAAGCTGGGCCCAAGTAGTGAGCACATTCAGAGCTTACTGGCATGAGAATGCCAGTGAAGAGTAGACATTTGGACTGGATCGAAGTAAAAGAACCTGTAGCAGCTCAAATGAGAGCTTGCAGTTCAGTTGACAGTTATTTGGAACTGGTGAAAACATTGTTTGTGTAATTTCAAACCACGTCACTGAGCAGGAGAGTCATGGTCTCTAGTTCTTAGGTGATTAAAGCCTGAAGGATAGACTGACTCCCATCACTGGGTCAGTCAGCAGTTTTATTTTTTCCTCTCAGAATGCTTCTGTTGCTACGCCCTTGCTTGAGCTTCGTAAAGCCAGCAGTGGAAGATGTAAAGCGCTACCAGCAGAGAGTGATTCTTCTTTCTGCGTGCACTTCTATCTGAAGAAAAAGTATCTCTCTTCTACTGGACTCTCATGCACTTCTCTTTCTACATTAGGTAATGTAATTACAGCTTTCTCTTACCTTGCATTTTGTAATGCAAAGATGGTCCTGAACAGCTTTTCCTCTCACTCCTCAACAAGTACACATAAAATACTGCCTAAAGTCTCCTTTTTTGAGATTTACTCTCATTAACTCTAATACTGTTACATACTTTAGCTTTGGGTTTCCACTTGACTTAGTGGATCCTAGTTTCCACCACCATCTCTTTCAAGCCGCCTCTGCCTTTCCATTCATACGGCACTGCCATTTTATATTTTGGGATAAAAGAACTTCATTTATTCTATGAGGAGGAAAAATTATAAATAACTCCCTGATAATAATCATGTACTGATGATCAGAATTCTAGAACTGAAGGACTATATACCTTCTATATTTAAACAATCTTTGCAGTATGAACAACCATATCATAGCCAGGTGATTTCTCCATGTCATTTGTATCACCTGGGGAACAAGGAGCTGGTGACATGTCTTGCAGGAATCTTTGTAAACCCAAGTGAGGAAGGGTTTAATATATTCTCTAAAGGCCACAAGAAAATTGTTAAATTATTTAAATCAGATTGAAACAATAGTCTGCTTTTTGCAGTACTACTGGAAGATAGTGGCTACTGAAGATGGTCAAGAACAGAAGCTGAAAGGGTGTGAGAAGGTGCAAGAACAGGGCATAACATTGGGATTCTTCCTGGGCTGGGAATACTCTGCTTAAAAGGTACATTCATCATTTGCACAGGGTATAACTGCTGTCTAAACATTTTGTAACACATCTAGGTAGTGATAATTAATTTTTACCCTGTTATAGGAAAAGAAAACTGGTGTCAAAAAAATAAAGAGTCTGATGGATGTATCATTATTCACATGTTATTACAAAGGCCCCATTCCAGTCCCCTCTGAATTTATTCAGATTACCGAAAAGTTTCATTTTCCTCATGAAAAGAAAGCCACTAGGCCAATATACTTAGAAGTCTACCGACTGCTCAATTAGAAGTAAAAAAAATTCATACCTTTCTTCAGGGAAATATGTCTTCCATGGGGTTGGCAGTGGAAGGTGATGTGTTAAATAATTCCATCATGATCCAGGAAAAGGGAGTGCACTCCTGTGTAGTCTTGCTCCTGTAGAGCTGGATGCACAAACCACACACCTACAGAGTTGAAGTTCCTCAGTACTCAGTTTGTACAGTGTAACATCAGTGGAAAGGGACTTGGGGCAAAATAGTGCTTAATGGAAAATTCCTTCCTTCTGTTCTTATTCTGGTACTAGTGTGACGAGGCAGGAACCACATTTGTGGGCAAAACTGGGAACAAATCTGTATCCAAGCCATATAAACATTTATTAACTTCTGAGGATCACCTATTTTCAGATTTAAGCTCACTACTGAAGTTCAGCTATCTTTGGCTAATTAAGGATTTTCAGTTAATTTAGCTTGGATTAAATTTAAGGTTTAAGGAATAAAGGGAATGTACAATACAGACAAGTCATAATTAAATGTTGCCAAAACTTCAGATGGGATTAATCTTTAATTTGAGTTAGCAATACTGAATTAATAGGAGGCCTGTGAACACTCTCTAAACTTTTGGACCTCCTTCTGCTTCCAAATGGTTCCCCAAACACACCACATGAATTCAAACTTATCCTAAAGTCAGGGAGTGAAAATCAGCCCAAGATATGTGCTGTATCCTCTTCTCCAGTAAGTTTTTAATGCCCAGAAAAGAGGGCAAATACTGGAAATTTGTGTCACATTCAATCACAGCGTGGTCAGAACATTCCAGCATGTGGGGAACACAGAGGGAAAATGGAATCAGAACACTTTAAACTGGGCCATAAGCAACTTGGAGAGGAACAGCTTCTCTCTGTGGTTTGGTCCTGTGAAACTGGAAGTGAAGCTGTAAGTATCCCCATGAATTCTTAATATTTTAAAACTACTAATAGAAAAGTAGGAACTTAATCAACCCTAAAAGGACAATCTTTTTTCTCAAGAAGGCAACTCCTGCAAATAAATCTCAAGGTAGTCAGCAGATATATTGCAGTTCTATCAAGTGTTCTTGATTTTGTGTGTCAAAAGTTATCACAGTCTCTATCCATAGCTAAAAGCTGTCTTTCTCAGAGGGACCAGAAAATCTCTGCTTGTAATTTAGTTCTCTTTGAAGCACATAATTCTTTGGGAAATCTGGTGCAAAATAAATTCTCTGTCTCACAATTTCCAATACTTCAGAGCAATTCCTTGTTAAAAAGTTCCCCCTCAGTTTCAGAGGACACCAAAACTATCTGTTTCAGGGAATTGAATTGAACAAGTCCCAAGTCAGTGTTAAACAATACTTCTTATGAACAAGAGTATTCCAGTCGATTTCAGAAAATATTAATCTTTTGCAAACCCATAAGACGGTATTGTAAGGTAACTCTACAGGGATTTCACACAATGGCCTTTGCCTGTATTTCTTGGACTTCCCTATTTATTTTGAAAACAAAATTACTTCTTAAAGCAGCATCAACAGAATTAAGTAAATAATTACAAATCTCTAGTGCTGTCATTAATAACTTATGTCTTCTCTCTATAACATTTTTTCCCTTTCTTTTTAATAACATTGTAAATTTCAGACCCTTTGTCTCCAGTATCTCTGAAACCTCCATTTGCCTAATCCAGTTATGGGGAAATAATATTGAAAACTTTGGATTTGTTTGAATAAAAACAGATTCTGGCAAAAATTCCAACTTGAGGACTAATGAGCCAAGAGCTTAGCTGAGGACCTCCCTGCTAGGTAGAGCTGGTGCTGTCCTAGAAACAACTGAAAGGTAAGTTTACACACCCCATGCTCCATCCTGCCTGCAATTAGGCAGAATGGAGGTACAGAAAATACCATCCTCTTGTGCTGTGGAAATACAAGGGGATGACAGATCTAAAATCAATCTCAGTGGAAAGTCAAAAAGAGAAAAAAAAAGGCTTTGTGTCATAAGCCATTATTGCAGTGAACAGAAGCCAAGGCTGAAATGAAGTGGTTCCTTTACAGAAGAAAGTCAGACCTAAAATCACTGAGGAATGAGCTGGAAAAGTCCAAAGTTGTATCTTCAGTAGTGTCAGAAAGCAGTGAGTTGGGCCAAGCATCTTACATCAAGTTATTTTACAGCATCCTGCCTGTCTCTCTATTTCTGCACTGTTTTCACATGAGTGTAGCTGAATGAACTTTCAACATTTCAGCTTATCTTAATTTGGCAGCCTAGACTCAAAGTCAGCAATAGATAACTTACCCTGCATTTTGGAATAACTTAGTTGCATGGTAAATTCTATTTATGCAGAGAATTGATTTCCAAAGTCCTCCTGAGATCTAGGGTTTTAAAGCAGCAGTTTCAACTTCTGTGATTTTATCACAGGTCTCTGTAGGTTTGTTTGTTCTCCCTCAGGCCTCAGCTGCCTATTTAAAACAGGAAAATCTTCACTTCCACTTTGAAGGAAATGTCATTAACTTCTGCAGCTCCATTTTTTATTATTATGAATTCCCATAAGTCTTCTGCCTAGGACTTCATAGGTTTGTCGATGCTGAGAGTGAAAGCTTGGCTCTAGAGGTTGGAGAGCTGTGACCTTAGGCTATATGATTTAACGCTGCTATTAATTTTTGAAAGGCAGAGACATCTATTTCTTTATTTCTTCTCAATGGATTATTCCTTATCCACCAGTTAGCTAAGCTAGAAAGAAAGCACTAAAGAAAATACAAATGTTACATCATCACAGCATTAAATGTCATTAAGTTCTTAATTACGTCAAATAATTAAAGTTCTCTTGCTGTTCGCCTGTACTTTTCATCAATAAATCTCGAAATACTTTACAATGGAGGTCAGTTTCATTATCTTCTCTTTGATGGAGGGGAAAATGAAGGCTTAGGGAGAGGAAATTTCTCATCACAAGGCCAGTGACAGGGTCTGGATTTGAAATGCAGCATTTGAATGTTGCAGTCCCTGGTAGAGATCACAAGAGTTAATCAGATTTTGTGGGTTGCCCAGAGAAGTTGTGGATGTCCCATTCAATGGAAGTGTTCAAGGCCAGGCTGGATGGAGCTCTGAGCAACCCGGTCTAGTGGAAGGTACCCCTGCCGTGACAGGGGGTGGACCGAGATGGTGTCTAAGGTCTCATCCAACCTAAACCACTCCATGATTAGTAATATGGTTCCAAAATTGTACAACAAGCACAAAGATACACAGACATATATATGTATAGAATATCTTAGGACGCTGAAATTTGATCACTCCTTTTTATTTCTTCTGCATTTTTTATTAAAGCAAACTGGCTGGATCTTTGCAGAATTGAACTAACAAACTGACATGTAGGAAAAGTAGGTTGAAATTCCATTTTCTTTACTGGTTTCTGATTAATCTACAAAAAAATTATTTAAAAGAATAATTTACCCTCATGGGAAATTGGGCCTGAACTAATCTTCACTTCTCTAAAAAAATTTTAGAGATTCCCTAAAAAAAAAAAAAGGAGACAAATGGATGCCAGGAAATGCTCTTGAAGCTTGTTTCAGTTGAAAATATAACAAGATCTATTAACAACTCTGAAGATATAAAGAAAACAAAGTTACAAAACATTAAATAAGCTCCTTTAAGTGAGCCAAGAAATGGCTGCTATATCCTGTCTGTACTTTTGCTTTGTAAATCCTTTTCTTGCAGATATGTCTGCATCCAGAATTTCCACTAGAGCTGATATCACTCTATATAGAAAGCCACAGCTCCTCTATGCTAAAGTTGTAATATACATCTTACAGGAGGAAATATGTTTTATGAATCCATTCATGGAATGCTGAGACACTTTTGGACACTTTGGACACTTTGCTAAGAGGAGCAGTAGTTTTCCTTCCATTCTTCCGGTCTCCTGCTCTACACGCAAAAGGTCTCTATGATCAGGATTGTTTGATTTAAACTTGTAGGATAAACATCTCAAGCAGGATTTGGTCCTCATAAAATGAAAATGGCTTCACTGTTGGTAACCACAGATGAGACACCTGGAGAATTCACAGTATGCCTTGTAAGGTACAGAAGGGTAAGATTATAAGAAACAAGGTAGAGCAGAACAAGAAAATTTGGTATTTTCCATAGATATTGACAGACATTAATGCATCTACTGCTTTAATCCTTCAGAGATGTGTCTATATGCAAAATTCCCCTCCTTTACAGATAAAGAAATGGAAAGGCATGAAGAGTGTTTGTAACTGTTCTTTCAGTGCAGACATTCAGCTGCAGCAGCATAAACTCATTCTGAAGTCCTGGAGGTCCAATAAAGCCTGAGGTGCAAAAGGAGAGTATTCCAGATATGCCAGTTCCCATCTGCTCAGAGGAAACCTTAGAGGATACATGTGGCTTTTTCTATGATAATTTTTTATTTTGGTTGTACCCTCCCGCAGTAGGATTGTGCTTTCTCTTAACCCTTCTCAGACAGCTCCTGTAGAGAGGTTGGAGCCTGTAGTTCCTTCCAGCAGCAGCTACTGCTGAAAACACACAGAGGGAAAATGTTTGTTTTTTATTTTTCAGAATTCATCCTTGCTTTTAGGCAAATACAGAGAAGTTCACAATGCCAGGGACAAAGCTCTGCTCTCTGACTTCCTGTCAGAGCTAAGAATAACTATTCTTCAGCTGTAAATTAAATAAACATTGGACTATCAGAAATGAGCTTTTCCCTTGCTGGAAGGCAAATGTGCCAAGTTCTATGCAACTGCAAGGTTCTATGAGAGCATGTGGCTCCTCTCTGAATCTCATGAAAACATCCATGCTCCAATGAAAAACATGGAACCTGCAACATATGTAACTGAAAACTCACCAGCAATAGCATTTTTTATTGCTCTCAGATCCTTCATCGGGACTTTGTAATTAATACAACAGTCTCTTTTGCACAAAAGCCAGGAAAAGGGAATTCTGCTGATTGTTTTGATCTCATTGAAATGGATTGCTTTGCCAGTAGAGGACGAGGGTTCTCTGTGCCAAGCTTTTAAATCAAATACCTGTCTTATGTTGCCTGCACAGCAGGCAAGGCATTGTGAAGTAAAACCTAAATTACAGAATTGCTTGCAGAGTTGCAGTACAAAAATAATTGGAAGATGCCATTGTCCAAGAGAGGAAAAATTTTGATATAGTGACATGTAAAAACATCCAGAGAGAGAACAATTTTGGCAAGTTGTTGCAATTCAGCAGCAAAGCTATGCTTCAGAGCTTTATCTTTCTTTAAAGAGATTTTTATTGCTTGAAAGATATGGACAATGCACACAATGAAATATTGACTATTGATTTTGATTCAGAGGTAAGTCCAGGTAAAGAAAAAAAAAAAGGGCGTTTTTTGATCTAAGTGTTGTTTCTATTTAAAGCAATATTTTAATCCAAGTTTTGATTTCTGCCTGAAGAATAGTGAAAGCTACAAGCAAGTACAGTGTATTCTATTTGGTCTGATAGGGACCTAAACAGCAAAGAGGAGGCTGAAAGTTAATTTTCTGTCAATTTCCGGTAACACTCAATTTTGTTATTATTATTTAAAGCATTTGCCTGGTTTGATAAAATATTTTAGATAGAGGGAGCAAATCACTGTCAAACTAACTATATATATAATAATTTTTGAATACTGTCTTTTGCTGTGTAATTCATGTCTTTATGATTCATACATGTCGTGCTGTTTTCCTAATTGAATATGAGATATATATCCAGATTATATCTTCCACAATCAATCACGAATCAAAAATCATAAATATAGATAGTATTTTGCCTTTATTTTGAAAAGTCATATGAGAGTCAGGTCTAGGAAACTGAGAATGTGCCTTAAGAACATCCTGTGGAACCCAAATATCAGGAATATATGTAAAAACTAATACATTTTTAACACTTCTATTCATGCACACAAACAGAATACTCCTTCTGCAGTGACACCTCTGCTTGCTTGCATGGATACATATTCTTTTCACCATTTTGTGAAAACATTGTAACATTAGCAGGCATTTTTTAAAGAGTTGATGGTCAAAGGGAACATAATTTATCTCTGAAATACATATCTCCTGTTCATGATATTTTTCTGCATGCCAAAACACTTAGAAATGTGCTCTCAATTTTTTTTTAAATCATCATTACACTTGAATGAAATTCTAAATGCATTGCAAAAGAGGAGAAAATTATATATGTGCGATGCAAATGAAGTAAACACGGTCTGAAAATCTGCAATCTTCAGAAAACATCTGTGGTTGACACAATACAAAAGCATGGAAGAGAAGGGAGAATGCCTAAATATATACAATAAAATCTGGGAGATCGATTTTGGGTATCCATGTGGATAGTAATGTATGGCCATAGTGCTGCCCCTATTTCAGTTACCCAGGATCAGAAAGTGGAGGAAAAATTGCCAGTGTCATAAGATGAAGATGAAATACAAATATTCTCACATATTTTTAAAATTATTTTTTAGATAAGTCTTCTCTCTACTTTTCTTTTCCATTGTATATATCGGACAAGCAGGAACAAAACACTGGCAATAAAAAAAGGAAAGACCTTAAACGTGGCACAAATTATATATTTATTCCTATCACTCTGTAGTTGAAAAGCATATTGAAATCATTTGGGGATTTAAACAAAAAAATAACTCTGAGAGTCAGCATGAAAAATCCACCCACAGACCACACTACTAGTGACATTGCAGTTGGATATATACATTGGTAAATTTAGACTTTCTGGATATATATGCAAAAAAAAGCTCTTGCATGGTAGGCAGAATCTGGTATTAAAACCCTCCATTTTCTTAAAAAAGCCTGAGAATTCCAAACTTTAATTCCAGAGATGTAGTGTGATAAAAGGGAAACATTAGGCAAATCTGAGTTTCAGTTAATGGCTTACTTCAGTATTTCTGTTACTTTAAACTCTGTTTCATGTGTGCTTGGAAGGATGTTTTGATTTTGTTCTTGGCTGTGTCCTTCCATGCTGTCTCAACCAAGGCTAAAGCTGAACTGCATCCCTCTTTTGATGACTGTGAAGCAGGACACACAGAACCTTAAAATATCAGCCTTCAGTGAAAAGCCCTATAAATGTATGGAGAAAATGGAAGTATCAAGATTCTTATTCTGGGATGTGAAAATATATGTTATAGATTTTTGGGAAAAAACCAAACAAACAAATTTGAAATTGTGTTTCAAATTTCCAGGTACATATGGTTAGGATCAAATCTTTTGATAAAAACCAAACCAACAACAAAAAACCCCCAACCAAAACAACAACACCACAAAACCAAACAGAAAAAAAAAAAAAACCAGCCCCCCGCCCCCCCTCAGTCCTGGAAACCTGGTGTATCCTATTTTATTCTTTGCTGGGGTAGCCTAAGCAGAAACAGAGGCAGATCGTTTCCTGACTGCGTTTACAGCAGGAGTGCACAGCAGCCCCAGAGATTCTTGGGTCCCATGACACTGTGGGTTGAGCACACGGGATTTGGGATACAGTCACGACAGATAAACAAGAAAGAAAGAAGAGGACAAGAAGTAAATTAAATTCTTCATTCCAACTAACATATCTAGTTGGAAGTCCGTACCTGCCCAGTCAAACTTTGACACCTTGTCTTTGGGATCACACTGCACCCACACTTCATCAAATCAAGAGGACGGGAAAGGAAATTCTCCTCAACCTGACCTGAGACAGAATAACTGCAAAACTGGAATCAGGTAGGATTGCAAAAGAAAGTTGCTCACAAGATAAAGGGCTGTGTTTGTTGCAAATGCCACTTACAGTGAGTAACTAAACTAACTTCAGGCGTGAACTTTCTTCTGCTGAAGTTGAAGACAAAGTTTCCATCAGATGGCATGGAACAGAAGTAGACTCTGGGGGCCAAATTCAGCACACCTGTGAAGTAGATGGTAATGCAGTTTGACAGGACATATTTCACATGATCAAAGTCTCACTGTGCTTTCCTCGTGAGAGTCAGAAGGAGACCTAGAGTCATCCAAAGGACAAAAAGGAGCTAAGTGTAATGGAAGCAATATATGTCAAACTTTATTTATCCAAAAAAGTTCCTGAAAATATTTTTTCCTTTTTTTTTTTTTTTTTTTTGCCCTGCCCCAATGCCCTTATCTGATATTAGGGAAGGTTAACATCTAACTTAATCCATTTTTAGGACTCTTCATATTTTTCTGTATAAATATCATCATCTCTGCTTTTAATGAATAATAGTTTTCTACTGATTTTACAATTGTAACAATTTAATATTGTTTTAATTCTCTAAACACTTTAAGATGTGGAAGTATACATGTGGAATTTAGAAGGCTAAAAACTCAGAGTCTATTTAAGAAATAAAATCCCATCTCATTCTCAAGTAAAACAGTTCTAATGCACATTGGAACATGAATACAGTTAAACAGAAGTTGTGAGTCTCTGAAAGCAGCCAATTTTCATTTTTATTTTTTACACATGAAACTGAAAGGATTTCAAAGGGCTATTTTTCCTCCTCCTTTAGGAAGACTTAAAAAAAAAAAAAAAATTTGTCAAGTAGCCATCTAAGTTGTGGACTATACTACCTCATCTGAGTAGGCAACATTTTACTACATATCTTACATGCTCTGAAAAAACTTCACAGCAATGACTCAGAAATCTCCCCTGCAGATAACTAAAAGCTTTTGCATGATCTTATTCAAGTCGTCTTTTCCTGAACAGATGGTGGATGTCTTCAGGAGAGACACTTGAAAAGCCAAAAGATTCCAAATGAGTACGAAATATTTTATTATTTTAAAAATCAAGAAGAGGTAAAATTTCATTAGAGAGCAAGCACAGGAATTTACAAAGGTAATCTGAAACTACTTGCAAATGTTCAGAAAGTAAACACAGAAGCTGAGTGTTCGTAATGGACAAAAAAAAAGATAAATATCTATTCAAATTAAAAAGCCCAAAGTCTTTCTCTCCTTCTGTCTCTCTCCTTACTTATTCTCATGAAAGACATATTCTAAAATTTTTAATTATCCCAATAAAAGCAGGACAGTTGTTATTAGTAGTTATTTATTATTAATAGTTATTAGTTATTAGTATTATCAAACACCTCCAAAACATTGATAATTCTGTACTGTGTGGGCATTATGCTGTTGCTACACTCCCACATATTATGTGCTCTTACTCTAAAAGATTTCAAGGGATTGAAGAATCCACCACTGAAGCTTAATAACTTTGGTTAATTTGGTTTGATTTTGGTTTTTGGTTTTTGGTTTTGGGCTTTTTGTTTGTTTGTTTTGGTTTTTTTTCTAATATGGCAAAGTGAGTTATAAACTCCTGAAAGTTGACCTATTGATATTCAGTTTATGGCTAGGAACTGACATTTTAGAGGAACATAATTATGCTCAAGAATAAAGTCAAGGTGACCATTTGTTTCACTGCTTGGACCTCAGGCAATTCTCTCAAGTCACCAATATACTGGTGTCATGATCTTGGACAACTACCCTCATTCTCTGTCTCCTTTCCACATCACATTCATCACTCCCTTTCGTTACCTTTGAACTGTAAGAATTTTGAAGTAAGTCTCTGCCTGACATGAAAGAGTCTGATTGCTCTTACAGTGCTATTACTTAAATAAAAAAAATGAAAAATATGACACTTGCACAATGGTAAGTCCACATGGATTAGTAAAAAAAAAATCTATTCAATTTCAGGCTATGAGTGGTCACAACCTATTCTTCTTCCAAGAGACCTCCACTCCTGGATCCCATCTTGCTTCAGATAAAATTTACACATGTGAAGACAACACATGACAACTGCTTGAGAAAAGAACTATTATATTTTGGGGTTTTCTCTTCCAAAAGAGAATTCAGTTTCTCTCAATACTTACTTCCTAAATTAAATGAAGTCTCTGAAATTTTTTTGAGTAATTCAGGCCTGAAAATGTTGACGATACCATTTCATGAAACAGTTATGTGCTGCTATAAGCACTATGTTGGTCATGAAAGATTAAATAAAAATATAAATGCTGTTCTCTTTGGACCTAGAAAGGATGCAAAGCAATCAACACCAGGTGAACATGAGCCCAGATGTGCTCAAGTGACCAAGAAGGCCAGTGGCATCTTGGCTTGTGTCAGCAATAGTGTGGCCAGCAGGACCAGGGAGGTTACAGTTCCCTGTGCTGGGCACTGATGAGGACCCACCCTAGATTTTGGGTACAATTTTTTAGCCCTCCATGACAAGAGAAACATTGAGGGGCTGGAGCGTATCCAGAGAAGAGAATGGAGCTGTGGAAGGGTCTGGAGCACCAGGAGCGGCTGAGGGAGCTGGGGTGGCTCAGCCCGGAGAAAAGGAGGCTCGGGGGGGACCTTCTCACGCTCTGCAACTCCCTGAGAGGAGGGTGGAACCGGATAGGAGTTGGGCTTTGCTCCCAAGGAACAAGGGACAGGACAAGAGGGCATGACCTCAAACTGTGTCAATGGAGGTTTAGGGCGGACATCAAGAAGAATTTCCTCGTGGAAGGGGTTGTTACATATTGGAATCAGATATCCAGGAGATAGTGGAGTCCCTATCCCTGGACGTCCTCAAGAAATGACTGGACATGGCACTCAGTGCTCTGGTCTGGTTGACAAGGTGGTATCTGGTCAAAGGTTGGACTCAATGTTCTCAGAGGTCTTTTCCAACCTAATTGATTCCGTGATTCTTTAATAAGAAATCTGTAATAAGAAATTCTGTAATAAAAAACCCCAAACAAAACATTAGGCTTATATAATGAAAGCATTTATTGTTGAACTTGGGAATAGAAAAACCCATTTCTCTGCAGGCACCATGTCTACAATGAATAGGAGGAGGAAAAAACTTCTCTCCTGCTTACCTGTCCACTCTTACCTGTGCTATCACCTAGCCTGGGCTTCAGGAGATGTTCTGGCTGTCACTGTCACGGGTAGGCTTCTTTCTGCACCAGCTGTACCTTTGCTGGTAGGTGACATCACCAGAGGGTGTGACTTCAGACCACCTGCAAGAAAAGGCTCAACAATGCTTAATAACTGAGTTTTATTGGGAAATGAAGACATAAACAACCTCTTAGAACTTCCTATATGGCTTTAGTCCTTAAATCTTGTCAAGACACAACGCATAGCAGTAAGTTAATAGACTTAGCAAGACTGTAGGGTCAGACCTTCATGAATGAGTCCCTGCATCAGCCCCAGTGGAGTCTGAGGGCTGGTGCAGTTGCTCTGTGGAAGGGCAAAGTTCAGGGCCACTGGCAGGGGGAGGTGAAGAAAGTGTAACAGCAAAAGAAACTGGAGAGGGAATTTCTTTTGGCAGAACTGCCCAGTGGAAAGTTTGGCAAGGAGAACAGGGAGAGTGCCTGCAGGGAGTGGATGCAGGGAACATTCTGGGACCTGCAGTGACCACAGGAGGTGAAGAGTGTGGTTTTAGTGACTCATCCAGATCACAGCCTCTTCAGTGTGCCCTATGCACCAGGGTGCTGACTCAGTCCTGACTCAGAGGGAGAGGAAATGCCTTCATGAGTCACCACCACCAAATATTTTCCTCCAAGTTTCCCGAACAGCACATGCCATGTGAGTACCTGCTCGTCTCCTGGGAAATCTGATGTCAGACCTCAGCTTGAATGGCACATATATTTAGAAGTGACTTTTTCCTCAAGTAACCTTACTCAGTAAAGTATTCTCTCTGGACATATGGCTGGGTTAAAACTCCATATAAGATCTTCCTGTTACACAGAAAATATCTCTGTTTCACTTTATTATAAAAGTAGTCTATTCTCAATTAAAGGTGTAGGATGAAAAATTGCTTTTTTATAGAAAAAATACAAGATCTGTACTGAACTCCATAAGAAAGATGGTAAGAATATGGTTCCATTGATATTGTCATCCATTCAGAATATTATTTTTGAGATATCATTTATAAAACTGTTACTATGGCACTGAAATACTCAAAAAAGTTCTGCTAGAGGTAACTATGATTTTTCTATCTGTACTTACAAACGATTGTATTTCATCACATCTGAGAGACAATTATTACCTCTTGAAAATAACATTCTTGCAGATCGTCCATAAACTGTGTCTGGTAATTTGCAAAGGAATTTATATGCAGGCAACTTGGGTTGTGTGCATACGCATGGAGAGACCCATATAAATATACATACACTCACGATTCAAATTTATATATATATATATATATGCAATATGAATAAAGAAGTGAATATAGAAGCAAATTTACTGTTACTTAAGAAACTGTTAATCTATAAAAAATAACATTTGCACTAAAGGAGGCTAAACACTTACGTACAAAATCAGTATAAAGCTCAGAGAGAGAGTGTTTATGTAACTATAAGTGTGAAGTTCAAAGAGAGAGAAAAGAGCCAAACTGGCATATAATTCAAAGTACTTAGGCTTATTCATTTAGTTATGCCAAAGCAAGACTTAGTATTATGGGGAGTTATAACTGTAAAGGACTAACCCATGGAAGGTAATTGTAATTTATAAATATCTTGAATTAAACTTACTACCTTTGTGTTACATAAATTTAAGTTGTACAGGTAACAGTTTCAGGAGAAAAAAAACTTCTTAATTTTGAGGCTGAAAGAATGTGGAAGTTATTAATTGAAGTACTGTGGTAAGAATGAAGAAATGGATACCCCAAACAAGCCCCATGTAAGTGTGAAAGAAAAAAATAAGGCTTCAGTCCCTCAGTAGGTCCTCAGAAAAATAGACAAAGTCAATATACGTGAGGAAAGTGCCGTAACTACGCAAAGCTTCCTGTGTTTTCACACTGACAAACAATTGCGAGCTCTTGACCCAAGGCTTGTTTTGAATCAACCTCAGACTTTTCTTCCCTCTCAGGTAAAGAACATTTGAATAAGTGCAAATAAAACCTGAGGACTGAAAGCCATAACTTATCATGCCGTTCACATGAGAGAGCAGAAAATACCCCAAAAATTGGCATCTCCACTTTTCTTCACTCTAAACTGCTAGACAAGTGGTTAAATACATGTTACATTATAGCTACTGGGCAGTGACGAAGCCTGCTTCCTCCTCCCTGGGGATGGTCCAGCAGCTCTCACAAGCCAAAGGTGCTTTCCTGGGCTGTTTACAAGAGAAATCAGGTGCCATAGGAAGTGACTCTGCAGCAATGGGAGTCTCCCTTCCCTCTGAATCAGTGCTGGAGCTGTCAGGCACCTCACAGTGGGACCTACCACAGAAGAGGATAAATCATTTGTGGTCAGTTAGCAACCATGTGCCTTTTCCAGCCTACAGCTCTGGCTTGGCTCCGCAAACCATCATTTTTACACCTTGTGCCTTGCCTAAAGAGCTGATGCATTTTCTGTCTCGTTTCTCTGTCCTGAAGCCTTCACTGCCCTGGTACTCTAGCCACAGATATAAATGCAAGAGTTTAGTCATGATTTATGCTAGAAACACATACCCTGCTGTAAACAGCACCAATATGAGAAATAGAGAGATGCTCCAAAATACAAGCAGTGCTCTCTATTATTCCACAGTTATTATTGTAGGAAAGCAGATAAGGATAGATTTTCTTTTCAATGTAGTGCTGAGTGAAGAAGACATTTTTGAAGTAGTGCAACTCCAATGCCTTGTGGATGGAGAGAAGCAAAGGAATCTCAGAAATAAAGCACTGGCCCTGAGTTTTGGTGCCCACCCCAGATATGTCACAGAAAATGCAAGGGTCTTCAGCAGGTCATTTATTCACTGAACGCTTCAGAGCTCCAAAATTGTAAAACATAGCAGATGGAAAAGTGGAAAAGCTACAAGAGATCTTTTAAAGAAATATCAGGGTTTTATGAAGAAAGTAGTAGGCATGGATGTAATAAGGTTAATAATGGATTATTAATCCATAATAATGGATGTAATAAGTCTCCACTGTTGCAATATGATGGTTTTCTAGGAGTAAGTCAGATGCATGATATTGCATTCTTTACATTACTCAAGATGCTAAAGCCCTTAAAGACTACCAGCTATGTGTGATGCACAGTCTTTGCATGAACAAGGTGTGCTTTCTTGGTCATTCATTATAGAAAGATGCTCACTCTGTCCAAACAGAGATTGACACTAAACCCTTTGGGGCTGTAGTGACTGGGATTAAGTAAATGTTCTTATGCTCAGGATCATATACAAGGACAAACTTAAACAACTTAGGGACTACCCAAGTAATAGTTTAAAGATAGACTACCGTCTGAAGTTTGAGTGTATCTTCAGAGTGCCATAAAGAAATAGTGGGACAAAAGTCTGGTTAATTTTTACTTGTACAAATATCACATGCTTTCAAACTCAGTAGGTGATTTTTGAGTTGTCTTCAACTTGCCTTAAAAAAGCTGTTTTTTTCTAAATGAGAAAACAACAAGAGTGTAATAATAATGACAATAATAAAACAATTTACTGTTAAATAATAATTCTGATCCTAGTCTATAAAAGCACTAAACTACTTCATTAATTCCCAAATATCAAAAGTATTCTTGTTTCAGGCTACACCCTGAACTGTTGCATGCTATTTTAGTGATAGTAATCATAATTAATTAGTAGTAAGCAATAGTAATTTAGTAATATTTTGTATCTTTAAAGTGTGACTTAAGCCTCACAGCAAACACCTTGCAGTTCACTATACTACGCAGAGTCTGTGCATAAATAGCCCATCATTTTTACCATCTCATAATCAGAGTCAGATCAGTATTAGATAAAAGAAAGAAGTCACTAAAAAGTCTCACAGTAAAAAAATAAAACTTTATAATAAAAATTCAAGCAATTTATCTCTCTGGGGAAACCTTGAAAGTGGTCCCTGCTACTAGTGAAAAACTTTCCTCTCCTTTAGAGCCCTTACCAGTGTGGCTGGGATGACAGCCAGTTGCATGCAAGTGTCTCTGTATCTGTGCCTCAACTAATCCATAATCCTTCTAACCTGAGGGAACTGACACCTGATCCATCCTGAGTTCAGGCTTGTGAACAGGGCATAGGAAGTGTACAACTCTCGAAATCACATTGCTACTGGGAAAAGAAATTGATCTACCGGCCCCAGTGCCTCTGTGGGAGGTAGAGGAAAATGAGAAGAAAAATTAGGAAAGGGTGGTGGTGGACATTTTGCTTGAAGGAGAAAACCTTTCCTGAAATGCGCAGCTACAGATATTCTATAAGCAGTGACCCAGTTTCCTTTCATACCTCCTTAGAAATTCAAGTCTTCATGCCACTAGTTTAATTCCTCCCTCCAGGAGTTCTCCTTATCAAGCTACATCTTACAACCACTTGGATTCCTTGCCCTGTTTTGAAGACCTTTCCAGATCTCCACTATTTGGGTGGTTAGAAAATTTCTCCTAATTTCCAGTCTAAATTTATACATGACCAATTTGCAGTTATTTGATGTGGTGCCAGTATTAGTTTAAGGTAATTTTTCCCCTCTCTTGATGTTCAGCCATCTTGAACATAGTTATACAAAACTACTGTACTGCCTTTTTTTAGCAGGCTGAAACAAGGCACACTTTCTAATTTGTTCTCTACTACGCTTCTATTATCATCCAAGTAACCCTTCCTGACATTCTTTGCAGTTCAAGTACAGAATTTTCCTCAAAGATCCAGGACCTGTGCCTTATATAAGAAAATGAATGTTCTACTTTCGTGCTGGTGTCTCAGTCCATGTATCCTTACTGCAATTAGTTTTTGTCTTCAATGAGATGAAATAAGCAGTGCAGATCAGTAAAGTTATTGACATGGATCACTTTCTGGTTTATATCAAATAGCAAGACTCCATTTTATAGAGCCCAATTATAGAAAATTAATTGCATGATATTGCATTCTTTACATTACTCAATGTAGGCTTCAGGTAAAGATTTTACCTAATCTTTTATTTTATGATCATCTAGTCTTGAATTGGGAATACCTACCAAGTCCTTACTTTCACAATTGGTGTAAAGAAAAATATTTGTAAACAAATAGTCACTTTCATTTTATTTGATAAGAACAACAACTTCCAGTCTCTCAAAGTAAAAGATCCATTGTCTTTGGTCAGAAAAACCAGCAGCATTTCTGCCATCTTAGCTCTGTCATGTAAGTTCCAAGGAAAAATATAAAAAAACCCCAAACCTTACGACTTGCAAGGTATTTGTGTGCTCTAACACCTGAAGAGGAAAGAAAAGGGAAGAAAGAGTTAAAGGACAGACATTTCTGAAAACTAGACTGTGATATAAATTCTGAGGAAACTTTGCAGCTTAGTCATCTAATGTTCTCTGTAAAATCTTCAGTTCATCACGAGCTACCTTTTATACTCAAATTGGTGGTAAAGTTCAGTTTCACCATCAATAGATGTTACTGGCAAGTGTAGCTCTTATCTTGCATGGATCACATTCCTGCCACAGGTAGCAGTCAGACTGTAAGGTTTGAGCATGGACTTCAGAATTGTGAGATCTCTGAAATGTGCATCAGTAAGCAGTAGGAAAAAGGAATAACCTTTGAAATGTTAACAATTTATTTGAGATGGACTTCTCTGTTGCTGACATTATCTTCATCTCCATTCTCCTCAATTCTGCCACATGCTAATTCTCTAAACATTTTTGTTGTGGGTTTTGGTTTTTTTTAATTTCTTCTAACAAGTTATCAATACTAAATCCTATTCCGTGAATGTGTTTGCCAGAAAATTTCACAAATTCTCAGAAAAAATTGAATAGGAACCTTAGTTTACTGGGTTGAGCAAGGTATGCCTGGAAGTGAGAAATAGCTGTGTTTCCTGGAAGAAAAATTGTGACAATGAATTATAACATTTTTCTGTTTACAAAATAAAAATCAGTTTTGTCATTGCTTAGGAAAATCTGGGTGATTAGAAAGAATATAAAAAATTTCAAGGTACCACAATAGCATTTTAGATTCAAAAATCTAAGGTATCTTTTGCTTTTCACTTGTGCATTTTGATTTGTCTGGCCTTCTTTAACTTTTGAGTTTCTACAGAGGTAAATATATTTTAATCAAAAATTTGCCTGAAAAAATACTCTGGGTATAAGCTCTAGAATATGTTCTCCACTCCCCAGCCACTCCCTAGGAATGTGAGATACCTGTAGGCTGCAGGTACACAGGGAGAGGCACACAAATCAATTTTGGGCTCCTTTCTCTCAGTACCTTACCAAGCACAGGATCAGCACCAAGTGACAGAGGTATTTTTCCATGCAGCAGCACCCAACCTTATAGGCTTGACAGCTAACTAAGCATTTGTGTGGAGCACCCAGATCTGGCAGCATGAGCATGCCACAAAGCTGTCAACTCATCTTCTAACCTGTAGTACACAGAGCAGCTCAACCAGATGAAAATTAAACATATATATGATCATCAAGTGAAAACTGATCACAGTGATTTAGGGACAAATCTACCAAGTCAGCTTTTAAATAGAGTTCTGCTGTATTCAATGACACTGTTGACAACTTGACAGCAAATTTACACTGAGTTCTCCCTGCTAAGATGGGAAGGACAAAAGGGACAAGTGACTCATATTGTGGTATTTCATCTTTCCTTGAGATCTCTTATTTTGTTGGTTTTTACCTGCCATTCTTGATAACATAATAATAGGCAATCCAATATATGAAGCAGGGATTTAGTCAAATTTGTGTCTTCCAGTAGAAATTATTACACAAAATACATTTTCTGGCCTTTATGTTTGTCATAAACAAACCATGACAATGTTGCTTATAAATTGCCTCTAAGGGTCAGTATGTCCTTTAGGCCAGGGTTTGCACAAGGGAGATATTAGAATGATGACCTGTGATCCTGATAAGCAAAGACGAAAAGCAAATTCTGCAGAGATTTCCCCCCTTGGGCATTACTTCAACTCTCTTCTGAGAGTTTTGTGGAGATTTGTTTGCTGGTAGGTGTCTGTAGCTGTAGGTGTCGGACTAAATAATATTCCTTTCAATTGGGATCTCTAGAATAGCTGCAAATGCTGTTTGGCACATAAACTGAAACATAGAACAAGGGGAATTTATTGAATTAAATTCTGTCTTTTTCCCTCTAGGAAATAACTTGGCTTACACCTAGTGAATAAAATAAGAGCATGCAACAAGATTAGGTAGAAAGAGAGGGCGACATTTTGTTCTTAAGAACAGACTAAAAGACATGAATGCAGGTGAACAGAAACCACAACAAGGACAACAAGGATACAAAACTGAAAGCAAATACTTGTAAATCTACTAAAATTAAAACATTGTGAAATAAACCTGATGGACATTTTCTTTTTGTCAGTTTCTGCTCAGCTACACCTCCAGGAGGTTGCCACTACCTTCCACCATTTCCATTGAGATCCCTGTGTCTGACAGCCATTTTGATCAATAATTTATATATTAATCCATCCTTGAATTTATGGGGCAGAATAGTAATTGTGGATAAGAGCTGCAACAGTCATTACTGCCTCAACTAACTAGAAGCTAGAATTTCCAAATACACATAAATTCTGTGTCCATTTTCAGTGACCTTTTACCTTTACTTAAAAATAGAGGGAAAAATGCTGTTGACCATTAGAAACTGAGAGAGTTAAACATTTTAATTTTTTTATGAGATGCTTTCTTTCTGTGGATAATATGTACTGTAAAATAGCTTCAGAACAGCTGAACTTCACTGATTACACAACTCACAGTCAAGACAAGTAAAGATTTTCTTTATCACACAGAAGAAAAGCTGATGGTATACAAAATGTAGCTTTCACATACTGATGCTGTTAAGTCTACAATACCTCCTGCTACACAACACCATTAATTGTGCTGTTATTCTTTTAAGAGGGAGATAACAAAATGCAAAGGGAGCAAGTAATTTGCTTGGAGTTAAATACAAAATCAGAACCAAAGCAAGGCTACTCTTTTTCGCTCTCACTTCTTAATGCTCATTCAGTTTACAGTACCTTCAAAACACTGTCAAACCTAGGAAAGTAAATGAAATGTTCACTTGGCCAGGAACAAATTACCAACACCCACAAGGACTGAGACAACTGGGTTGAAATCCAAACTTGCATAATTCACTCGGAGCTAACAACTACCCACCCTTACCAGTTGTGTCCCTTTCTGCTCCTGCCTGTTTTCATTGTCTATTTTAACAGCTGGAAAAGACAATCAGTTTCCTGGAGACTCCACGAAAACACTGGGCCAGAGACAGGGTAGTCTACTGAGAGAGTCATTTTCTGAGCCTGATGTCAGTTGCCTGCTTCTGATTTCAGGGGCAATGACTCTCTCCCAACATCTGTACTGAGCATCCAGTGAGGAAATTTCTGTCTCTCGGAACTGGTTCATGTCTCCCCCAGGTTATTTCATTACCTGAACATCAGAGTAAAGAGTCCTGACAAAGTGTTTGGTCCTAGCTCCATAATTAGGTGGAGGAGTGGAGAAAAGCATCAGTGCTGTGCAATTAGTGGAAACCACTGACTACAGGTAGTACGTTAGTCCATTCACTTCGGTATTGAGTCTTAAATTTTATTGACATGACAGATTTAGTCACAGGGGAGCACTATTTACATAATTATGTTAACAGAGGACCATAAGACTCTTTTCAGAGAGGTATTTCATGTTTTTATATAGTTAGGAACACTGAATTTAAGCTTTTTTTTTTCTTTCATGTGTAACAGCAATAATGAATGGATTTTATGCTATGACTTCATTACAAGACTCCACAAGGAGTTTCCATACAGCAACCTCTAAACAATCTGTTACCTTTCAAACAGATTGAATCTGGTGTTTTTCCACTGTAATTAATGACTTTTATTATCTTTCCTTGTCTTTTATACAGTGTACTAATTTAAAGACTTTAGTACTCAAGATCTCTATGTACTGTCAGGAGAGGTTCTATTTATACTGTCTGTCAGTGTCTAAATCTGAGTTTTGTTTTTACTGTTGCACAATACTTCAGTTATTGTACCTGACACAACTGCATCTTAGTTGAAGAACGTGTTGCAATCCCTTTTCAGCTCCACTTTAATAGCAGTAGGACACTCCTCTGTAAGAGCTGAGTTGCTTATGCGTAGTTGGCCATCTGCCTAAGGCAAGTCATAAGATTCCTGTTTTAAAATATTTTCTTTGCTTTCTTTTCTATTCAAGGTGGTTTTAAGGATTGTATCCTTGCTTTCTCAAACCTTTCATGTCCCCCAGTTTTAGAGCAGTCAATGAATCTTCTCGATTTTTCTCCCTCTTCCCTTCTACCAGCCTTTTGTCAAGGCTACATAGGAGAAATAGGTCAACTGCTTGTGATCCCTTTGGGATTTATGGAAGAGAATGCTCAAGACCCAGCACAGTACTAGGTAATATGGCCAGTCTGACTGCTCTTCTCACATGATGACAGTTAAAATGCTCCTCTGGGACTAGTGAAAAAGTCTGCAGAGAGCAATGATAGATAGTAGATCTTAAAGAAAACATTCATCTCCATTAGTCAAATATTCACTGTGCAACCTCCCTGAAAATTAGAATGTTTTGTTCACTATACTATTTTAAAATGCATACTACACAAATTGTATCTCTGTATATATATATATATGTACATATATATTAATTTTTTGTCTTAGGAAGATAAGCACAGTCATAGCACCTCTGTAGTTTATATTTAATATCTTGCATCCTTAAATTTGCACCATTTCATCATATGCATTCAATGTGCTCCTTTATAAAATAGAAGAGGTAATACTCAATAATTTTTTGCATTACTGAAGAGACATGTCACTTCTCTTTTCATGTACCTTGAAATATAGTAGCAATTGAGTTGCTGCTTCCAATTCTACTCTTCATCTATTCAAAATATCATGTTTAAGCAGATCCTCCTCTTCCCTGCTGCTTCCTTTTTTTGACATGTGATGCCCCAGGGAAAAAGACATTTGCTCATCACGATGTGTCAATTATCTTGTTGACAGCTATTTTCTCTTGAGCAATATGTATTTATAGATACAATATAGATTTAATAAGAAGAGTATGCTTTCAAGTTCCAACAAACTTCAGAAGTTTATTGGAGTTACCTTTAATGACAGGGAACACATCATAATTCTTTGGAGAATTGCTCAGTCTTTCTGTAAGAGAAGTCAAAACTTACTGTACAACTAGTGGTTTTAGAGGAATGAGGAAAGACCACACTGTTAACAACTTGTGAAACACTGAATGAAGCCATCTTACACCCATCAAAATACCTGTCTGTTCCAAAGCACTGGTTGTTGGGACTAAACAGTGCCAGATCTCCCACCTGAAAGTCAGTGAACAGGGAGAGGGGGACTTCAGTGCCAATGAACAGAAGTTAACTTAATTAAAATCTTTCTATCAGAACTTCTTTCTCTGACAGAAAATCAGAATTAAACTAAACATAATTTTTTCAAGAGAAAGTCTCTCCAATTTAAAATTAGGGGTGAAAAATAATCTTGGAATTTTTTTCAGCTCCAAATGAAAAGTTTCAATTGTTTCAGGCTTGTTGTTCCTCCTTTTCAGTTTTTCACCTTGTTTATTTAGAAGACATAATTTTTTGCCAAAAGGTTAATACTGTGCAATGACAAAATTCCCTGTGGAAAAGCCTCCTCTTCTGGATTGTTCTACATATGTGTTCTTTCTCCCTTTGCCATTCCCTCTGCCTCAGAACTTTTAGTTTCTGAATCCTTGTCAACCCCCCAAGAATTTCCTGTGGAATCATAAGCCCTAGCACACTGAGTTCCTTTAAAAACAGTGCACTTAATTTGACTGACTTCAGGTGGGAACAGAGCCCTCCTGGAATCTGATTTTTGATCCACTTATCTGATTTTTGATCCACTGCAAAAGTAACCTATGGATCCCACATGTCTGTGGATTTCTTGTGCATCTGTCAGTCAGCTTCATCTCTGTCACTTCTGGGTAGTACTTGTTTAACATTTTGGGGACTTGAACTCATGTGAAGAATCTCTCACATGCAGAGGGTCAAATAGGGAGAGTGTAGATGTTTTCTCAATGTGCTGGGACCATCTGGACTGCCTACAAGGTAAACCTGAACTGTATAGGGTTGCTGTCCCTATCTGACATGAGCACCCTCTGCCACCAGTTGAACAGAAGAAATTAAAACAAAAAGGGCTCCAGCTAATCTATTTGCAACTCTGTCCTTCAGATTGAAGAGAAACCACCTCCAGCCTTGCTGTAAATCCATTTCTCAGGAAAGAGATTATGGCAAATCCTTCCACTTATCTGAGAGCCCTAAAAGCAACCAAGAGCTTTTACAAGCTATGGTGAAACAAGTCTCATCATGATGCAGATCTGGAGGTTTCTAGATTATCCTGTGCTTGTACTGAAGAGGAATCAGGCAGTGAGTACTTAGCATGTTTGTTTGGACTCCATGGGAGACTTGTCACGACAAGACAAGCCATTATCGGCCATTATTAGTGAAATGACATTGCCTTCCATTCTTGGGTGAGTTTCTTTTGCTAACTCCTCCTTTTTAAGTATTCTTACTAACAGAATTTCATTTACAGCAAGCATAATCAAAATCCAAATACCAAGCATCCGCAGCTGAAATAGCAACAAAAAAGAATTTGTAGAGTTGTTGATGGGTTTCCCTGCAAAATGCAAACCAGTGCTTTTGTCTTCCTTTGTTTTCTCTCTTGTTTCTTCACTGAAAGTGACAGGAAGTGTCTTCTTAATTTATTTAATGAAATCAGCAGTGGGCTTTCACTGTAAGTGGTAAAGCATTTCAGAAGTGTAATTCTTTTACTTTCTATAAACCCTAACAAAGTCTCTGAAAGCTATTTACCATCTCCATTTCCAGTTGCTAATATTAATGCAGGTAGTGAAAACTCATTGATCATTTGGTCCTCTGTAAACTTCATAAGCCTATTTTTGGATAATTCACACAGCAACTTAAAAACTGTCTAAAGTTTCCCTAACCACCTGCCAGTAAGGGAAGTGAGTGATGTATGGTATGGGCCAACCCCAAATTCTTGTGACATGGAGGAGCCTCCATGCCCCACATATTCCAGGCACAGCCAAGTGATGTGTGGACTCTTTTACTTGGTGACATTGTGGTTTTAATGTAAAGGGGACAGCAGTGTGCTATACTGACAACACTTTTTGTCTGTCAGCAACAGGACAGGCATATCTTTAGACTGGGCTCTTGTCTCCACCTCTCGTAACATTATAATGGGAAAAGGCAATAATTCTTTGCACTTTATATCAAGTCTGAGTTATTTTTTTTGCAAGATTCTCCACAATAAATGCTGTATAAGAAGTATATTTGAAAGATTACTTTAAATTTAAAAGAAAAAATTCAACATTGATTTTTTTTTATTCAAACCAAGGATGCTTACAGAACTAAAGTTTGCTTGAACTACTGCCCTTGAAAGAGGTGTTTTCTTCTAGTGGGAGTACCGAATGGCAACAGCATTACTCATGCGGCAAAAATTACTGAACTACAAAATCCTCACGTCTTTTCTTAGTAACAATGCCGAGAGTAGATCTAACAAACCAGTTCAAAACATGTGGTCCCAAATTTCTAAAACTAGAAATGACATTCTCTTTGAGTCATATTTTTTCTCCTTTTGTTTCTATAGTTTCAGTGTACCTTTCACCCCAACATATTTAATCAAAAAAGCCTCTATTTTTCTGAAAACTTAATCCCTAAAGAATGTAAAGCTTTAAGGTAAATACTTCACAATTTTTGTTTGCACAGCCAGGTTTTTGGAGCAGGGGCTTTCTTTCTTTGTATTTTACACTGCTGCAACATGATGGAGGCAAGTGTGTAATGGGGCTTACCTGTTGTTACAGCAATATTACAAAAAATACCAGAATCATGTATAGGAAAAGTTGTTGCTGCCTTAGCCTCATTTTTACTGCATTTGCAAAGGTTTGCTTTTGGCAAACTGATATTCCGAATATTCAGTTCAGAGCCAAATGCAATTCCATCTCTTTCATGTATGCTTTTAAATTTTTGAGAGCAATGAGAAGGCTTCCCTGTAAAGAGTTCATGCTGTTCTCCAGTCAGTGCTGTTTCCTATCTTTCTGACCTGGACGTATTGTGAAATGCTACTTGGCCTGCTTTGTGGGATTTTATTTGTAGATACTTGGCTTATGATTTATTTTCCATCAAATCATAATTGCTAGTAACAGTGTTAGCTGTCATCTTAAGTGCCTGTCAATTACCTCTGTACTTTTGTGAGGTAAGACCTCTGGGTTTAGAATTAAATTGGGTTGCTGAGGTGGTTTTCCAATCTGTTGTTAATCCCACTTGCATTGTTCAAATCTAGTAGGTTTCTTTGCGAGAAAAGTGTATTTCATGTTCTCAGATTTAATTAATACACCACCCTTATAGGGAATTTCTGGTGATCCCATCGACCAGGAGCAGCTGGTAGAGTATACTAAGAAAAATGCAAGGCAAATCTCCTTTTCCTTCTAGTATATACTGTGTGCTTCAAGGGCTTGGAATTAGTAACTCAAACCGTATTCAAACACAGTTCTTAGGTCTCTGAAGAGGCTTCTTAATTAACTGTGTGCCCATGTTCTTCAGGAGCTACAATGAAGGACATTCAGTCTTACAACACATGAAGAGTAAGACACCTGGAGTTTGTGGCACCTACAGCAGTGAGAGAAAGAAATGAGGAAGGAGAACTTTGGAAGGTGAGAACAGTGGAACACCAGAAAGTAAAGAAACAGATGTTATTCCTTCCCACAGAGCTACCAGCAAGAAGTAATAGTTTTATTCTTGTTGAGATTTATGAGTTCTTTTCTGACCTATAAACCAGCTTTTTGGTTTGTACATCATGTTTCTCCTCTGGTCGGTATATAATGCTGTTGTGCAAGGCATTCAGTTTTTAATTCCTACTGCATTAAATTGCATGTTTTCAATGATAGTTTCACTCTTACTGAAACAGACTGGGGGAATAAAGTTGACATACCTTGTTGAAGTGGAAAGCTATATTTTTTCCTCTCATCATCGTATTTTCCTCATTAAAATGAACTAGTAAAAAAGGATTATTATGGAAACATTTTAGTTTTTCCTTTTTCAAAAGACATCCCCTTCTTTCCTCTTCCACTAAAAGGCAACAGGTTTCTCTGAAAGGATCATATCTATCAGATGTGTGCTTTGATGGAAAAATAAAGCAACTACGGAGGGTAAAAAAGAGTATCCCACCCTACTTTCTTGCAAGAAGAAGAATTATCTCACTATGTCCCTTTCCCTGATCTCAGAGTGTCTTCTAGAAATTCAGTGAAAGAATAAAAATCTCTTTTGCCTATTTTAAGGGGAAAAGAAAGAAAATAGTGTTTTGCAGTCTCAGTGCACAACAGAGAGACCAGCTTCTGTTGCGCCCATCAGACTAGGAGAGAATTTACTTTCTGTGCGTCCTGCATAAATTGAAAAATATCCTCAGCCTTCCCTTTATTATTTTTTGGTACAGGAACTGAGCTTCTTCAAATGCCTGTCCATAAAGAAAAACTCCCTTCAAAAGAAAGAGAAGGGCAACTGACAAGGCATAATTCTACTTACATTTGGAAAAGACACCTTATCTCTTTTTGTGGTGGATCAACACATATATGTGTATTCAAATAAAAAATGTGATATGGAAGGAAAAAAGAAAATCTCTCTTGACATTCAGTGTAACACATTTAGTGAGGCGGATCACCATCATTCTATCTTGGGAGATGTAGCTTTTGAAAACATTTCATTCATTGTGCATGTGGGAAATACATGGTCAACTTTACTCAGGCTGAGAACTTGGACAAAGGGCTCAAGCACAGAACTCCATCACCTTGCAGGTTGGAAGCTTCCTAAAACACCTGTCCTCCTCTGGATATTAGAAAGGGCAAAACCCAAGGAAGAGCAAAGACACATTTTCTGTTGCTGTATAGAAGAGGCAGGAAATAACAGTCAAATGCTTGATTTGCCCTAAATTTCAAGTCTTGAATAAAACATATTAACCTTGGTCATCTTAAGAGAGAAGAAAGAGGTGAAAATGTGGAAGATATTTTAACTTTGTCATAAATAGAGGAAGCATTTCCCCTGAAAGAATATTCATAAACAGCAGAAGACAACTCAATCTTCTCCTTCTTTTCTCTCTAATCAACCACTTTCACCTTGTAAGGACAGGAAAAACCAAGTGGAGAAAGGAAATAATAAAACTGAAACAAACTGGAACTGCCTATGAAATCAAGACATCTGGCAAGCCCGCTAAAAAACTTACATGCTTGTCACATCTCAAGTTGCAGGGTTTTTTGTTGCTTGGCAACAGGCATCAGAGATAACTTTCATGTTTTATTTTCCTCTGTATCCATTGCTTACAGGCAATTTATTTCTGTGACGCCAGAATCCCATCACTGAATATCTGTCACGTGGCCTGTCTACTAAGTAAACACTCTTTTACAGTGCTGACTTCTCCTAAATTCACCAGTATTTTATTTGTACTCATAAATATTAGGATGTGGAAGTGCCTTTTGAAAAGACTCCTTATCATGCAGGGTTGCAGACACACCTGAGAACATTGCAAGAAAAAGCAAAATCATTGAGAGTATGAGGGACAAAATATAGAAAAAAGGAAACAAAAAAAGAGACAAACCCCTCATATCAAAACCTGTCAAATGTTCTTTGAAAATTACTTCAAAATTAAAAGCCTGGGTTAAAAAGTAGAAAGAAAAGGCATTTTGTATTTGCATTGTAGAAACTTATCAGCTCTTTAGATAAGACTACTTGAGTGAAATACCTTCTCTATCTCCTGCCAGAGTTAAGAAAATGTCTAACTTGAAGTAACAGTACTTTCATGTGTTCTGGTGTTTCTTAAGTTTCTTCTAGGTCATGGTGAAAAGAAGCTGGAAAAATCTTTTAGTTTGGATGGAAAAAAATGCTCACCTTAATATCAGAGATTATCAATTGTAAAAATGTGTTTTAAAAAGTTGCTAAATATCTGGTGAATGCAAAAACCTTTGCTATTTATTTATTTTATATTTTCAAATAAATGTCATCATTAACCATTGAACTTGGGGTTTCTTGCAATTCACAGTCTTCTTGCAGTGTTGTCAATAACATCATCTAAGACTCCTCCTCACACTGTTTAAATGGCAATATTAAGCAAAGTATTATGGAGAATCAGGCCCTGCACACAACAGGTGTCATCTGAAATGCACAGCTTTTTCAGCAAGCACAAACCAAAACCAGTAAATGTTAAATGAACAACGAGCTCACCAGCGTGTCCTTCAGCACCATATTCATCGCCATCTCCCCAGGGGCAAACTTGGTGCTTCCTTCAATTGAACTTCTCAGGGCTCCTGCCTTAGGAGGATACAACCCTAGGGTGGTGCAGAGACCAGCACCAGACCATGACTCAGGGCAGGAGGAGGAAAATTTGGTCAATTTTGATAAACATATCATAAAACCAGTATTGTTCCACAGCATCTGTGTTATGACTGAAAAATCATCCAGTGAAAACTGGTTTGTTCTTTCTTAGTCTTACTGTGGTTTGCTTAGTAGACATTTGCATTTGCCAACAGCATTGTCAAATTTGTAGGTTTACTTCTGTTTTGGCTTTAGCTGGCATGTTTGGCTGAGAACCAAATAGCATCTGTGACATAGTTTTCCCTCTCTCAGGGGCAGGAAGCTGCTCAAAAGATAAGTTGAGGTCTTGAAAAGGAAACCCCCAGACATGCCAATTCTAGGTCCTTCTGTTGCACAGTAGTGAGATGTAGTTAAGCAATATTGGGTGCTGGGTATATTTGAGAGGAGTGCATTTCTCTGCAAGAGGAGAGCTTCCATATCATGGCTGCTTGGGAGCGCCTTGTGGAACAGCTTTAAAAACCAGTGGACTCCTGGCACTTTGTCTGATACCATGTTGAGAACAGAATTGCATTTTGGTTTTGCCCTTACCCTTCCCTGAGAACAAATGATTTTTCATGGCATAGTGCAAACGTGTAAAGAAAACACGACAGAAATGTACAAGGCAAACTTATTCTTGATCTTAATGATGCTGAGTATGTGTATTGAATGGATGGGCAAGCCAAGACAAGCAGCATTTTGTCATGAACTGAAGAGATGATGTAGAGGACTTCTTGAAGTCAGATGCTCTTGCTCAAATCCAGAGTCCATTCAGACTCAGGTCAGTGCAGACAGAGCTAGAAAATGTGTCTTCCCCAGAATGTGTTTCTCCATTAGTAACAACATATTTAATGACATGGTGTAGCTCCTCTTTTTTTCTCAGGGCACATCACAACACCATTTATCTTCTTTTCAAAATTTGCCTTTGTAATACCAAATGCATTACTAGTTGAACAGTTTGTTCATGAGCAGAAATGTATCTCCACAGTATTTATGCCAGAATTATACATAAGTCCCCAGAAAAGCTTTTCGAACTTGTCCTATGGCCATACCACCCTGAGAATGCCCAGTCCTGTCTGATCTTGGAAGCTAAGAAGGGTTGGTCCTGGTTAGTACTCGGATGAGAGACTGCCTGGGAATACTGGGTGCTCTAGGCTCCTATTCTGGTGGATGA
The DNA here is from genome assembly GCF_003945725.1 of Corapipo altera. Taxonomy (NCBI): domain Eukaryota; kingdom Metazoa; phylum Chordata; class Aves; order Passeriformes; family Pipridae; genus Corapipo; species Corapipo altera. The sequence goes on along the minus strand of NW_020885014.1, from coordinate 97,225 downwards.
AGGGAAGGCTGTGGATGCATCTAGCTGGACTTCTGCAAAGCCTTTTATACCATCTCCCATGGCATACTCCTGGAAAAGTTGCAGCTCACAGCTTGAACAGGGGCACTCTCTGCTGGGTTAAGAATGGTGCTGCATCTGGTTGGCATCTGGGCACTAGCGGTTGTCCCCAGGGATGAGTGCTGCGCCCTGTTTAATATCTTTATTGATGATCTAGATGAGTGGATTGAGTCCACTATCAGCAATTTGCAGATGACACCAAGCTGGGGAGGAACGTCAATCTACTGGAAGGCAGGAGGGCTCTTCAGATGGACCTGGACAGGTTGGATAGATAGGCTGAATCCAGTGGTATGGGGTTCAACAAGTGCCGGGCCCTGCACTTTGGCCACAACAACCCAGTGCAGCGCTACAGGCTGGGGGCAGAGTGGCTGGAGAGCAGCCAGGCAGAAAGGGACCTGGGGGTTCTGACTGACAGCAGCTGAACATGAGCCAGCAGTGTGCCCAGGTGGCCAAGAAGGCCAATGGCATCCTGGCCTGCATCAAGAACAGTGTGGCCAGCAGGAGCAGGGAAGTGATTCTTCCCCTGTACTCAGCACTGGTGAGGCCACACCTGGAGTGCTGTCCAGCTCTGGGCCCCTCAGCTTAGGAGGGATATTGAGGTGCTGGAGCGTGTCCAAAGGGCAACGAGGCTGGTGAAGGGACTCGACCACAAGTCCTATGAAGAGAGGCTGACGGAGTTGGGGTTGTGTGGTCTGGAGAAGAGGAAGCTCAGGGGAGACCTCATCACTCTCTACAACTATGTGAGAGGAGGTTGGAGCCAGGTGGAGGTCAGTCTTTTTTCCCAGACAACCAGGAGAGGACAAGAGGACACAGGCTTAAGCTCTGCCAGAGGAGGTTTAGGTTGGACTTTAGGAAGCAGTTTTTCACAGAGTGAGTGACTGGGCATTGGAATTGGCTGCCCTGGGAGATATTTAAGATAAGACTGGATGTGGCACTCAGTGCCATAGGCTAGTAGATAAGGTGGTGGTAGGCCACAGATTAGACTTGATGATCTCAGAGGTCTTTTTCAATCTAGTTGATTCTGTTATTCTGTGAAACAAAGGAATAAGAAAAAAAGCCCTGAGTATAAAGTAGGAAGGAAAGCAAATATGAAAATAAAATGACATGTTACTTAAAATATAAAAGGAAAATTGTTACCTCTACCCACAATCAGATGGTAGGTCACTTTGACCCCAGATTTGACTGCAGCAAATATTTCAAAATAGGGTGAGATAATTTTATGAGTAACGTAAAATGACCAGGGGTTTGAAAAAAATCCTTAACAACTTCCTCTTCAAGTGCCTTTCAACAAGCTAATACATCCCCTTGCTGTAAAGTTTATGCCACCTTCCATCATGGGCAAAGAAAAATAGTTTCTTTCACAGTTTTTGAAGATCTTGGAGGTAGGAGGTGGGACAGAAGGATGTCCACCTTGTCTTGAGACAGAGCTCTTCAGTTTCTGATACAAACAGACCTTCTGGAAAAGGTTGTTGTGGGTCTGATCTATCAGAATAGTTTTTCCCATACAATCTTGCATCACAGCATCTCCTAGATACTCTGGAGGCAGATTGCACTAGTGGACACTGTGTTATTACATAGTTCTCCAAAGCCGTAAAGGCCTTTGCATGTGTTCTCCACATTTTCCAGTTTCAAATGTATTACATTTGAAATACATTCTTCTCCACACATTGTGGCACAGACCTATTTTAGTTGATGACACTGCTTCTGTTGAGCTCTCTGCTCTCCAATAATGGTGGAAGTGGTTTTTGTTTAGATAGCTAAAGAAATGTTCCTAATTACTTGGATTTTTGCCCATTTGGGACTGGAATGATAATAAAAAAAAGAGTAAGCAATCTCTATATGCTAAATTTTGGCAAATTCTACTTATAATTTAGCAAAATACTATCTGCGCCACTGAAATTTAAAACCTAATTCATAAGTGAGTTGCGAGGTTTGGACAGAACAAACATTTCTAAAGAGAATTTTTGCTGTGTTCTTTTCCTAAATAGTATAAAAATCTGTCAATGCTAGAGTGAAAAAGTATGGTGAAATGTCCTGTTAAAATATAATTTTTGTGGAAGGCAAAATATTCAGTTTAAAGACATTAAACTGGTTTATCAGTCAACACTAACATTTCTAGATTATGGATCTGAATCTAATACCTAAATAGAAAATCTGCTAAAATGAACATAGAGAGTCCTCGAAAGCTATCTCTGTGAATCAGAAAAGAAGAAATTAAATTTAGCACTTGAAAATTATCATAGAAGTAGAATCATAATCTTCCATATGTTTCTAAGTTTCCTATCCCATTGGAGAACAGAAATAGCCAACTTAGTTTCTTCCCTGGCAAGCAGCAACACATAAGTATTCAATTGTAACAAGCAAAATTACTATTATTCTTTCTAATTAAAAAAAACCACCATAATATCCCACAGTGATTTCAAAAAAATCTTATTCTAAATACCATCCCATATCAAGCATAGTTTATATTGTGATTCATCTGCAACCTCAACTATTAGACTTAATGTGAGTTCATTTGCATGTCTCTGCAATTTCTCAAATTGAACATCCTTTTCAGTCACAAGTTACTTGAGGATGGAAAAAAATCTCCTTCTACATTTATTAATTTTTGCAGAAAAACAGATTCCAAATGTTTCCAAACCTGAAACTTCACTGGATTTGTACAATCCCCCCAACTGTCCCTAAAAAGTGCCGATTGAAGAAATTAACAAAATACTTAAGTAATTTAAAAATTATGTTTTATTCTCCCCATTCTCTCTCCCTTCATGTTATTTGGGTTCCTGGTGCTCCTCCTTCTTCTCCACCAGCGGAAAATGCAGCTTCTGTAAAGCCATGAGCATCATATGTAACCTTCACAGCATTTTGCAGCTCATGGTAAAAGCACGAGATTGCCTTATAGGAAGTGACGTGATTGCATTACAGAAATCAGAATCTTTCAGCAAGTCCACAAAAAAATGAAAAATAGAGACAAAACCAATAGTTTCCACATGGCATTACACTGGTATGCTGATACAGCACTGTCTTTCCACCCAGTGAGAAACCAGAAATATTTAGGTAAAATCTACATGTGTGAAACTTCTGTTTAGGTCAGTTTTATTCCAAGTATAAATAATTGAACTAACTAAAAGCAAAATTAGGTTAGTTATGTGTGCTACATGTTGTCATTGTTGAAGTGACAGAAGCCTTTGAGACAAAGACCTATTTGCAGACCTCTTATGAATCTCTGTGAATTAAGAAATAATTGTTTCCGTATTTGAACAGAGGTTCAGCACAAATGTTGCAGCTGAGGGAGGGAAGTAGAAATATATCAGGAACTTGAATGTGCACAAGTCTATTGGACCCAATGAAATGTATCCCAGTGTGCCTGTTCACTTGTTTTCCAGTGGGTGTACCAGAATTTAGGAAATTTTTTTGAGTAGCAAAAGTTACTTTAAAGTCAGCCAGGCTTCAGCGAACAAATAGATTGTGGTAGTAGTGAGTAAAATCTTTGTTCACTCTGTTGAAAAGAGACGTGGCAAAACTTCCTGTACTTTACTCCATGAGAATTAATTTGCTTGAGCTAAAATTCATGCCACTCACCACCACTTTATGTCCTTCTTCTATTTACAAAATATGAATTGCTAAACCATGAGTTTTCACCTGGAAACCAAAAGCATTTTCAAAAGCAGTTTGCCAGTTTTTAGGCTTCATAGCCATCTTCTTGCCCTCTGCTTATGTTTGTTATATGTGAGCAGAATTTAAAAGTTACTTTTAGAATTCAAAGAATGGAAGAAAAAGAAAATTCAAGAACTCAAGGGCTTGGGAGTGGGAAATAGAAATGTTTTGAAGTATAGTAAAAAAAATAATTTATTCTATGATTGTAAAGGCTGTTTTTTTATGGAATTTCAGAAGTGTCCATGAAAATTGATATATGAAATGAAAAGATGTGATTTTAAAAGTAATTTTTAAAATTAAAAAAGTAAGAATAATTTAGAACAAAAAGATCAAAAGAAGTAAGCTTACCACATGGAAATTACCCTTATGGCCTGAAGTTTTAGCAAAACTGGTTTTTCACAGTTTGATTTGAATAGAGTTGCACATTTTATCACTATATGAAACTGTTGTATTTTGCTAAGTTTTCTTTAGTCATCATATCTGTTCCAATGGGGCAACTCACACAGTAATTTTCTACTGAAAGCTAGGGTAGATCAAAAGTTTATGTCAACATATTCCTTTTTTTGGATTTGTTTTAAAGGAGAGGTATTGGACTTTTAAAGCAAATTCAATTTTATCCTCCTAAATCTGGCAAAATAAAGATCATTAATTCTATGTTCTGTATATTTTTCTATATTAAGAGGGTTTTCAAGGACCAAATATTCAATATAAGTAAGCAGGAGAAATTTTAGTATTGCTACTTTTCTACTGTTTATAAGCTGTTAGAAACAGAATTAGATATAAATTGCCGTCCCCTAAACTATATTTATCTGCCTTTTATATCTGTTCAATAATCTAATTGATGGATATTTCAATGCACTTTATATCCTGCTTTCACGGGTCCTCTGAAGTCCTATAGGTAAGACAGTATGTACTCTATATATTTTCATGATGATAAATAGTGTTTTTTATAATATATTATAATAGTATATTTATAATATAGTATAAAAATAATTCTGTTTTATTGGATAGCAGTTTTGCATAAGTATTTGTCTTTATTGCTTCAAGATGCATGAAAAATTGATCTTTTAGGTAGGAAATAAACCAGGTTTTCTGCAGGTTGCCCAAGATATTTATTAACATCTTTGTATTCACCGTAAGTTTTTACCCACTCATGTTCTAGCTAAATCTCATTTTAAGAGTACACTTATTAGATGTTTAGATTGAATTCCAGAAGAATCTTCCAAGTCTGCATTTTGGGAGGAACAAGTGTGCTCGGTCTATTTTTACTACTCTTTTGCTTCAGATTATTATTTTGAAATGAGGATTCCTGTTCATCTGAAAAAAAAACCAAAAAAAACCCAAAAAACTTTAACTGCATGCCTTATGAAAAATGTGTAGGACAAAAAAATGCATATATTTGGAGACCCAACTTGAAAACACATTTGACTCAAACCAAATGAATTAGAGCTGAAGTTAAAAGAAAGACAAACAAGCAAATAAACAACCCTCTCCTTGTAAAGCCTTAATGTACTTCTAAAAGGTTCCAACCCCAGAAATTCTGGAAATGAGCAGTGTTTGCTGGGCATTATTCCCACTGAGGCCAAAGAAGAGTGTCACAATAAATTCAGTAAGCTTTATTGTAATGCATATCTCCCAGAGTATGTCACATCATAGCAAAAACAATGAAAAAAAGGGAAATGACATTTTAAAATACAGGGAAGAATTCAGAATGACCACTGATGTTTTTACTCTTGTTTCTATAATCAGCTCCAGATATTCACGCCTTCAAAATGGGAAGGGAACATTAGTCTCTACTCTGCCTGGACCTAGCAAAATGAGACATCTGTAAACCCAATGTAGATGCTATCTGCCTACAGTTGGCGTGTGTAGAAACAAACAAGTCCTTCTAATAAATCACACTTCAGTGAGTTTTTGTTGTGTTTTTTTTTTTTTTTTAGAGAGAGAGACATAATCACTGTTCCTCTTGCCATCACTATGAAATACGTAAGTTTACACTACCTTTATTACTATTCCCTATCTTTTATCTTATCCTTTATTTTCAATTAAAATGTGGCATGTTTTCAGAAAAGATACTATGAACTGATTTTCAAAAAATTCTCTAAATCATGTACTTTTTTCTCTCCTGTATATCTTATGCAGCCTGACAGTTTGAGAAAATCCATCTTTTTTTTAATACTTTACCCATCTTCCATTAGTTGCTAATCCTTTTTCTCTGTAGCTCCCCAGTGACACAGTTAAATTTTGTAAAGATTTTATTCTGTGAGCTGTATTTCAGGCTTGAGTCATCTACTGGAGAATTTAAAGACAATATCCCACTCTGGCAGTACACCTCTGCTTCTTGACCTGTTGAAGATGGTTAAAAGAGCCATCACTGAAGGGAGACTTGACCCTTTCTTGGAATAAGGGTGAATCCTGCTGAGCAGAAGCAAAGATTTCATAAGGAGGTAGTATTGACCATCTCTGCACTGGATCAGTGTTTAAAGGCCCTAGAACAGAGGTGATAAGGAGCCAGTCCAAGGACAAATTCTCTAACAGGTGACAGAGGCATCAGAATATAGAGTTCTTGAAGACAAAATAACCATAATTATAAAGAAAATTATATCATTATTATGATTATAGTTGGTGTAAATATCTAAGTTGGTGTAAATAGCTAAGTCTGACAGACAGTCGAATAAAATCACATAGTCACAGTGGGTGCGAATGTCAGGCATTTGAGGCGGCTAAAGATGAAACAAGAAGAGCAGTAGCCAGCCGTCCATAACTTTAAAAAACATCAGGGGTATGATGGGGAATGATTGCAATGTGGGTAAAAATAAAGTTTTTACTGTGTCCAAAAAGCCTTGAGGCCATCAGGAAAATTATCCGTAGGTATACATTTAGGTGAATGCAAAATCTTTCGTTTCATTGTCTTTGAATTATTTTTTTTCCACCAAATGGACTTCCTAATTAATCAGTAACATTGAATTTGTTACCTAAAACACTTTAAATAGGAAAAAAAAAAAGATGACCTTAAAGGCCTTTTGAAGGTTTTTGAGGGTTTGGCCAAGAAGTGTGGGTCAGCCCTGAATGAATGAGAAGACACATTCAAGCTCTGCTGCAGGCTAAACTGGAAACAAAATCCCCATTTAGCATTATAAAAAGTTTTTTGCAATTTTGACTTCCTGAAGGACACATCCTTCTCTCAACTTTCTAACACGAAAGCACACAATTCCTGTTCTGGGGCAGTGTCTTCCAGACTTTACTGATGGTGGAAAATAAAGAATAAGGAAGACAGGCATTGAATGTATGTCTGCACAGAGCACTGAGATGACAGATTAACAGCTCTGATTGCTAGGCTGGCATATAGCTTTCAAAAGCAGAGCCACAGGGGAAAAAGTAGTTCTCAGAAGTATAATCAGAAAAACAAACAAAGAGTATTCAAAGATTTACTACTGGCTATTGTGAAAATTTATTTTAGCTCTTTTAATCAAACTTCAAAAAATCTTAAGACTCCCTTAGAATAAGAAGATATATGGTTGCCAATAAAAGAAATAATTTTAAAAAGGCCCAGATTAACTCTTTCAATCAAGCTGGAATAACATCCTTAAAAAAATTTGGGGGATAGATAATGTTTCCAAACAAACACAAAATTACTGAAAAAGCTTATTTTTTTTCTGATAATGAAAAAAATGCTGTAAATATCTAATCCAAATGAAAAATGCCTGTGAAAAAAAAAAAAATCTGATGAGCTCACAGACCTCACATATTGTGGGGAACTGAAATGTAATATTGGAATTAAAATTAATGTATTAAAAAGAAACTAAATAAAAAAATAGATACATTACCTTCTAATCCAGTTCAATTAAGTCCAATCAAGCCAAAATAGCAAGTGTTAAGTCTGAGCATAAAATAATTTAATATATAATACACTAAAATATTTCATATATAACATATATAATATAAAATATTGTTTATATTTTACATTTTTATATAAAATTTAAACTAATTATAAAATGTTATAGAGATACATATTCAGTTATTAATACTATATTAATTAATTTTGTATTAATATTTAAATATAATATTAACATAGTAAGTATTACTATAATAATAATAATTTAATAAAACAATTTCCCCTGGTTAGAAAGATAGTGAGGCAGAAGTCCACAGCGAGCAGTTTGACCCTTTTTAGTCAAAGCAAAAGCCCTCACTGACCTCAGCAAGCTTTGGGTAGAGCCTATGCTCCCCAGAGTAAGGCCCTTTGATCAGGCACGTGGGAAGGAGGAAAGGCAGGACATGCTAACTGAAATACTTCTGTTTCCTCAGTGCAATGGATTAGGTCATTTACTGAAAACAAATCTTGTGTATTCTCTTCTTCCGAGGCTTTTCTCTTTTTCAGTCCCCTAAAAAGGTATGAATCCTACAAAGGAGGGTTGAGAGATTAGTAAGTGTAAGCAGCCTGGGAGCTTAAAAGTTCGGTCTGACACTGCCTTATGTTCTCCTCAGCAGCTGCCAATTCAAAGACCATCCTTGAAGAAAGATGATGACAAATATGAATGAGCCTAAGAAGTCTGCCAAAGAACTGAGACCCCAAAAAGGAAGATAACCAGGAGCAAATGAAGCAGGCACCAAATCCATTATTTTATTGGTGACACCACTAGGTGGTATCCATTCTCCAACTTTCCCCATTTTTTTCCTTCTCTTTTCTTTTTTTCTCTTCCATCAGATGCTTTATCAACCTGCATGGGCACAAAAGTGCACGTACTGATGAAACTGAAACCAGCACTTAGGGAGGCTAAACAAGTGAATAATTTACCCTTTATTTTTAAATAATAGTATTTTTTTTTCATTTTGGTAGACTTCATACTCATGACAAGTCACACAAAATGAGTCAGGTGAGTACATCCAGTGCATTTGTCTCACCTGCTTAGTGCAGAAATCCCCAGAAACAGAAAGAACCAGAAACAGAAATATTGGCTCTATAGCCAAGTCTGCCAGCAGTGAGTTTCAACCTCTGAGCACTTTGCCACAGACGTCCAGTAAGCCTATTTGCTATGAACACAAAGGATGCAAGAGGTATGTGAACAAGCTGGAATTCAACAAGCAAGAACCCCAAACCCATCTTCCAAAACCAATATTCCCCATTAAGTGCAATTCAGCAGCAGGAAAAATCTTTCCTTCCTTAGTATTGTATCAACTCATGGAGTGATTGAGGAGCTATCGTTCATCTGGTTTAGATTACAGTGAGTAGTTTTGTGCTTTTTGGCTAATCTGGTAACAGGTGGAATCTGTTTTGTTTTTCATTCTTTCAGGAGAGATCCTGTTTGGAATTAACAGAAAACTACATTGATGCTTTCAGCTTCTTTGGCTTTAATGATTTTACTTGGAAAGCAGCTCTTTAAAGTCCTTTACCACAAGCAGCATGAGGAAAGACTCTGTTTCTCAGTTATTACAGAAGTCTGTTTCCACTCGCAGAGTGTTTCTTCAGAACTGAATCACATAAGAATACTTGCCCACAAAATGATAGAGTGCACATTTTCTGCAAAATGCTAACCCAAGTTTCGGTAGCTCTTTTATCTTGCAGCTGTACTTTTGATCTTTCTTTTTCCCATGTATCTAGAAGTGATTTTAACCTGTGTTTTGCTTTTCCTTGTTAATGGAACCCTGCAGTCAGACAATGAAATGTATATTCTTCTTAACAGATGAAGTGGCAAGAGTTAATCTGTCAGCTAATCTGGTATTACAGTATGGGACTATTGCATCTTGAATGTGTTTTCAGCTCTGTCAATCTCATTTGAGCTTTAGCAAGGAACAAGGAAAACAACTTTGATAGAAAGAATTGGTGCAACATTGCTACAAGTACAGGGAAAGTTCCCAAAGTTTTCTCTATTACCAAAACCTAGGTTTCTCTCCTGAAATGGACATGAAGAAACCAAACCCTTGGGTTGACGGTGTACCTCCCAGCAGCTTGAGACGCATCTGAGAACCAAGAAAATGCAGCTGACTAAAGCAGTCCAGGGCAGTATTTCTGACTATGCTAGGTTAGGAAAAGGGAATCTTGGAGAAGCAATTCACTGCCACTATTTAGAGCAGTATTTAGTGATGTGATTTAGGACCACAAAGGGAAGAGATCCAGCAAGCTGCTCCAAACTTCTTCATAATTAGAATCGTGATATCAAGTCCCAGATGATGTTAGTGGGTTTTTGTATTTGATTTGCATATATTGATGCCCCCAACCATGGCAGAGGGTTTGGAACTGAATGATCTTTAAGGTTCCTTCCAACACAAACTATTCAGTGACTCTGTGTACCTATTAACTACACATATTGCAATATGTTTGCCCCAAAAAAACATTATACTGGCCAGTATATGTGCCAAACAAGACTCCCAAACTTGAAGAGTGTACAGTAAACCAGGGTCAGTTTTTATGGAAGAAAGTACATGGGAAATTTCAGAGCTCACATTTCAAACTGCTCCTTTTTCAAATACAATTCTTCAGTGGGAGTGTATTTTTAATTCTTGAGGGCCAGTGTCACAGCATACACAGCATTTCACTTGATCTCTCTGCCTATGTTTGTCTCCTGAATGATCAGTTTTTTTCCAACGGATCTGTATTCCAATTCATGAAGCAAAGTTTATTTGTCTTGTTTCAGTGTTCTAGCATAACCAGGCATATGGGACGTGTGCAAACAGGCACAGGTTTTTTTACCTGCTAATGATCAGAGAAAAAATGAGTGGTGAAACCATTCAGTTATTGTATCAAAAAGTAAGTATCAGTTACAAAGAAGTTTTGCAAGTACAGAAGCTTGCCTTGAGCTTTTTCATGACTCATGAAGAGTACTATAAACTATATTATATATATATAAAATATATATTTATAATGTATATATTATATATATATATAATATATATAAAACCATTTTTTCTCTGAGGTGTTCAGGATATGTGGATCCATTACTAACCAGGAACTCTTGAAAATAACCTGTCTTGAGGAATGCAAAGAGAAAAAATATCAGCTTGTGTGCTGAATCATGTAACAACAATAACTGATTTACTGGTTGTTTTAATTATCTTCAGACCAATTCTGACAACATACAAAACAGAGAGGAAAGTAGAAGGCCACTGAGAGCAGGCTGGGGTGGTGTTTGGAAGGGTTAATGGCTCTGAAAATTTGTTTGACCTGTGACTATCTGCCTCAAACTTTCTCAACCAGTGTCACAGAAAAAAGTCTAAGAAAAAAGTATTAGCATGAAAGTCATAGAATAAAAACACTTTCCAGCTCACTTATGTCTTATTTCAAACCAAATTGAAAATGGTGACAAAAGTGCAACAGGCATAACTAGACAAGAGTCCAAGTGCCTTCATCAAATGTCCATCAGCCTTGGTTGGACTGATTTATGCCAGCTACGGAACAAGCTGTGAGAGCATATGATGATGGCAACAATGTCATATTCCAAGTAGGCAAAATTCTTCTTCCTAATCTATACTAAACTCATTTGAAGGAAAATTGTTAACAAAGAAGATGATTTGTTTTTTTTCCAAGAGTTTAGAGGTTTCAGGTTCTCTGAATCCTTACCAAAACTGAGAGCTAGCTGAGTCATTTGGACTCCTTTGTAGACAAGATATATTCTTCATCTCAGTCTGAGACCTACAGGTGAGAAAACCCCTGAAAATTAATGTGAACCAATCAGTATAAAGTAATATCTTCTAAACAAGTCTGACGACATCTTGCTTTCTCCATATTTGCAAGCCCCAAATGATTTCCTGTTGTCTAATAATATTCAGACTGCAGATAAATCTTTTCCTGAAGTTGTATTACGTATGGAAGCTATCTACTGTGATCTTTTAATCTGCCACCTAAGAAGTGCAACTACTTCCTGAAGCTTTGAAGGTAACGTTTATCACACTTGATTGCTCTCTACAGCTGCCCAGCTTCATATAACTTGTAAGTACTCTGCATCTGCAAGACTTTCTTCTCTCTTTGTCAAGTAGGCTTGATATTGGCCAAGGGGTCCTTAAAGTCACAAGAGTGCAAACTGACACACAATGAGATACACAGCACATTGCAATTTTTCTGCTGGCTGAAGGATTAGATGCTGAGGTCGGGCAGTAATTACAGAGAAAGCTATTTTTTTATTATTGTTTTTTGCTTTGCTAAAACCCCACAGAACAGAGAACTGCACTGCTACAGTGACAATGGCTTTGAGATGTATACTGGGCAGGTACGTACATTTCCTTGGTATATGGAGCCAGACATTGGTAAAAATTTAGCTCAGATGATGCAGAGTCAGAAATAATAAACTGTGGCTGATGTAAAGCATAAAACAGTCTTGCCAAAAATGGTTCTTACAGGAATAGAGGAATAAGAGGGAACTTAGGACTTCCTTTCCACCTGAATAAGAGAGCTATGCCCATGTGTTTGTGTTAAATCACAACTGCTCTCTTCCTCTCTCTCTAAGTTCTGATTACTGATACAACTCAACTTCTACAAAAATCCTATTGGGCTGGACAGGTGAGGATTTTAAGCTCTGAAATCAACACAAGTCACTTCAGAATCTGACTAAACAACTTCTTGGACAGCTATTGAAATTCCATGATTTAGGAAAAGATGATATAGATGATACTGCAACTTGGGATTCATTTCAGGGACCATTAAAAATAAGGAGAAAACTCTTCATTATTTAAAAGTGAGGTTTGCTGTTAGCAAACTTCAAAGCAACCAAGTCATTTCCTGCGTCTGAAGAAACTGCCTTCATTCCCTTGAAATTAATCTGACCTGTTGATTGCATCTTTCCAAACACTAAATTTGTACCAAAACCAGCACATAGTGCAAGAACTATGATATCTGCTGCTGTTTGGAATCCTGTCCTGGTTCCTTTTCCACCAGTAAGCCCTGGCTAAAGAGAATGGAATCCTACACAAAGAAGAGGAATTATATAAGAGTAAATTAGTAATTTCAGACACTGTAGTCCATATTAGTTTATTGAGTTATTCCATAATTATTGGTTCTGGTGTCTCATATAGATTTCCAAAAGTCTTCAATCAAAGCTAAAAGATCAAAGTGTCCAGGGGAAGTGCTTGGTCACTTACCACTAGTATTTCCTGAAGAGAAATAATACTGCTGGGTGACTCAGGGCTTCCAACAAGAAAACAATTTTTATGTTGTGACTTTACAAGGGAGGTGTTCCAGATACAAATAGGCTGTACTTGTCTGATGTATTACTCCTCAAATGGATAGCTTGACACAGCTCGAAAAGGTCAATAAGACTGACCACACAGGCTTTAAAAAGTCAATCTGTACTCTCCTTCCCTCTGAACAAAGGTGGGATATCTCACCTCAATACATTCTAGCCCTGTGCCAAAATGTTTCCCTCAGCCATATCTACCCTGCATATCCTGAGGTTGTCAGCTGTGAGTCTTAGTAATAATATTGTCTCAATGTTCACTTAGGTTGTTCATTATTGCTAGAGTGGAGTGTCTAAAGACCACAGTCAAGACAAGAGGCCAAACACCCTGTAAAATTTACAGTTTGAAAAGCTGTTAATGCCAGATCAATATAAATTCTGAACTCCAGTTGTGGTGTGTATGTTAGCCTACACAAAAAGCTGGAAAAGCTCTAATACACATAACCCAATAAAATAAATATTGAGAAGTGATTTGAACACCATTTATATGAAAGAGAACATGACTTCTAATACAAGAGAACTATTTAATATAGTCAATAAAGGCTCTCTCTAGCAGAGGGAGAAGAGGTCAACTCATGGTGATGCCATATTTTTTGCTTATGGACAAGTTATTTTGTCATTCTGTCTCCTCTGAGAACCTCCCTCTTCTCTCTCTGCTCTTAAAATGGAAATTCTCAAGTAGATTATATCATCTCCACCTGTGATTGGTTACAGGTGCCTATTTGTGGAACATCTGACTTGTATGAAAACCTACCCCTTCTAGTAAATAGACTCCTATAGGAATTTGTTCCAAAATTGGGCAATATCTGGTTTTAACTGATTTCTGAGCTGCTCGCTCTATGTGACTGAGGTCTGTGTTATGTTCCTGAGAGGTAGTACATTCACACACATTTCTATACCTATTCATTTAAGTTTTCCAGAAGCTTCAGCTTCTTGTTCTTTTTGGAACTTTTAGGGACAGTACCATTAGACTTTAATGTGTATCAGAAAACACATTTAAAGCTCACTGGCAGTGAATCCTCATGATCTAAGTTGTAAGGCAATAAAATGGGCCTAAAAAGAACCCGGGTTCAGTGATATGCCCTGCTGGCTTGGTTTGGTCATGTGACATAATCCTCTTTCCTCTTGCCCTAACTCCTTCTATTGTCATGCTAAGATATGTTTATGAACATGTCAAATGCGCTATTCTTCGTAGATGTGACAATTTAAAATAGAAAAAAAACCCCATGCAAACCCACAACAAAACAAACTCATGAAGTCTGCAATAAGGGGTGGTATCTTTCACTAGCCAGCTCCCATCACTGGAAGAAAACAAAATGGATTTTCAGTCACAGAAATGTTTCACATGCCATCTGTAAAAAACATAAATGATACCATTTGTCAGCATTGAAAGTGATCTAGATAAAATGTCTCACACAAAATCACTCTTGAATACCATTTTTGGAGACCATCAAACCATTAGAAGAATAATTTATTGTGCAAGTGGGGGACTTGACAGAGAGGACTGGACCCTCACTGGGTCCTACCCTCACCCTTAACTTCTATTCTATTGCCAATAACTGGTTCAGTATATTTACTCAAAGCTGTTTCATCAGGCTTTCCTGCACTGCTGGATGCATGTGGATGTGTTTACATAACACTTTTCTGGTCTCTCCAAGAGAGTATTTCAAATTAATAGGCTTGTCCTAACAGAGCTCCATTCTAAAGACTCCAGGAAAAGTTTCCTGAAGAGACACCATACGGTACATCAGCCAGGCAGATCTTCACACTGTCAGAAGTATGTGTCACTTTGCAAGCTCTTCAATTTTCAGGCTCTTGGTGTTTTTACAATTAAATCTTTAACTTAAATCACATTTATAAGCTTGACTGTGTTGGAAATGACAGAACTTCTCTGTGGATTAAACTCTCAGTTTAAATAACCACCACACTAGAGGAGAAACCTGAAAACTGAAGTAAACACCCTTATCATTGTTACAATGCAAGAGCAGAGTTGATAGAAGTTCCATGGGCTGTAGGCTGCAAAAGAAAGGAGGAGGCAGAAAAAGGAAAGTTGGGGTACTTTTTATTTGGTCACAGTCTACTGTATCAGTCCCTGACTATTTTATGGGGATGCAACCCATCCTCTGCTGTAGTGTCTCTGCAGTGTAAGATCACATAGATAGCTCCTCATTAACTCCAATACAAAAAACTTACATGATTTTTATTGGAGAATTTCAGTGCTTCAATTCTTATTTGCCGCTGGAGCTCTTCAACTTTTTGTTCTTCTTTCAAATGCTGACCCCTTGATACTACTCTCAACAGGAGGGGTGAAGGTTCTTCTTATCTTCATGCTACACTTACTCCCTCTCTCAGCTCTGGTTGTTTCAAGAAAATCGCTTACACCCGATATTCCAAGCACTACCACAAGAAAAAACAGAGGCTTCCACGAAGGCTTATACACTGCTTCCCAGCCCTGTAAATGCTTTTGACAGCATTATTTCTGTGGGTCTTTCAAAAAAAAAGAAAAAAAAAAGGATGGAATTGGAAGTGGCTGGGTCTGTAGTTCTCGGTCAGAATTTAGTCCTCTGTATACAGAACTAAAAGATGATTTCCCTCAGATTTTGTCTATTTCTTCTGTCTTCCAACCCTACACAAATGTATGTTTTCTAGGAATCTAGACAGTCTTGGTGGCTTCCAGGAGGGCTGTATTATTGTGTGTGTTTCTTTAGCCAAATTAATCTAGTTCAAAACACCCTGCATGGATGCGTCCTTCATATATACACCCTAAACATCCTCAGAATATGTTAAGCATACCTTTGCTAAGCAACTTACCATTGCTTCATAAAATAAAGTAGTTGCATTTAAAGCACTGAAGAGAGAATATTTTCCATATGGCTTTTTCTTCCTCATCAAGGGACCTCTGCCATCTTCCAAGTATGCGTCCGTTCCTTTGTGTCTGCACTGCAAAATGAAGTCAGAATATGTACAACTGCTCTCCAATAAAGAGAGCTTTTTTTTCTGGTGTGTGTTTTTTTTTGTTTTGGTTTGGTGTTGCTTTATTTGGTGGGGGGGGGGTATTTTTTTTTTTAACATGAAAATTTTTCCTTATGTATCTAAACCAGTTACTTAATAAATACTGACAAAAATTTCCAAGATATGCTACCATTCTTTTTTTTTCAGCTTACAAGTGTGAGCTCTTTCAGAAACTCAGAGCATTCTTTCACCTCTCTGACAGACATAGATACAGGAATTAAGGCCAACTTTGCAGCTTCATGTAGATGGGAAGTCATGCATCTATATAACTTAGTGGAAGCCTAAATTTTGGCTTTGCTTATGGGTGGATAGAGTCTAGCCCACCCACAGATAGTTTTCCAGTTTTCCTGTAGCAGAATGTGAATTCTTTATGTCCAACAGATAGACAAAAATGTGGACTGAATACATGGATTGAAGGTCTTGCCACACATGAGATTGTGTTTGCTTTTATCCACTTTGCCATCTAAGGCAACACTCACAGTGTCTTACAGCAGCTGCCCTGACCCCGGACTGCTTTTGATGATGTTTTTTCCTTTTCATGTAGGGTTTTCTCTTTCCATGTGGGGTTTGTGTCATGAGTAAAAGTATAGGAAAAAAGTAGTAAGTGTGTTATGGTCTTGGACCATCCATTCACTCCTATTGCTATTGGAATACGTGGTGGTAGTCAGCTCTAGGACACAGTGGGGCTTCTGAGAGAAATACAGAACACTAATATGGAACTACACTCATTATTTCTACTGCTGACACTAATTCTCTAGTCACAAGGCTGAACTTACTGAGAAGAGTAGCTCTTCTGCAGTCTAGATGTGCTACTTATGTGAGAACCCGGTGAGTACAGTCACACCTTTAAGGGCAGCCCTCAGAACAGCACACTCTATTTCATTCACAAAATTCACAACATTGAGTGTTATGACACTGTGCATTTGTGGAATACAGACCAGTAGGCTAGGACTGTGCAGGATAGGAAAGTAAAGGACAGTGAAATGTCAGCTCTGCCCAGAAGGAAAGACACAGCTCTCTTAAAGGAAGAGAGGTCAAGGTTCATTTTCTAATAGTCTACATAACAGAGAGATGTGGGACCAGTAGGGTACATGAACAGCAGACTGTCAAATCTCTGCACTGAATCAAATTCTTTTTCAAAATGAGGACTTTAACTAATTTTCAAATCTATCTAAGACCTTGACCTAATTTCTAGTTCCCTCACTTGCAAATAAATCAGTGATTGACTGAGTATCTAAATTCAAACTCCAGCACAAGCAAGGAGCAAGGACAGTAAAGTTTGTTCTTTCATCTGATATTCAAAGCAGGCTGCCTATGTACCATCAACTGTTGCTTAGCCTAGAGAGCTCTGAAAAAGACAGCCCTGCACAAAACATGAAACAGAGTTTCAAGTGTTATTTCATATAATGGTAAAATTCAACTTCTAGACCTCTTTTTTTTTTTCTTTCGGTTTTGTTTATTTTTATAGCATTCCACTGTTTCAGAAATAGTCATAAATTGTCATACCCCAAAACCATGCCTGTGGCTCATTCCAGCTACAGAACATGAAAGCCTGCTTCTCCAACTGCTAGTACAGCAATAATGCAGATGGGGTTTCTCAGGAATGCTGCTGCTTTTCATGTGCTCTTATAATAGCCAGTGATGGCTAGAGCGAAAAAAAACCAAAACAAAACCTATAACCGAGAAGGACCCCACTCTGGAAAAGCTAAATTTTTCCTTCTATCAAGCAAACAAATTATTTGCTTCCATGACATTGACTTGTATTAATTACAACAGCCACCCAAGATATCCTCATGTGTTTTTAAACAAATTATACTTGGTCATGATGAAACAGATATAAGAAAAAGCAGTGATGTAACAAATGGAAATTAAGTAAATTCTAGCATTTACTCCCTTGGGATACAGCAGTAATTATTCTTGGTCATGTGGGTATCATAAATATGTTTAATGTTAAAAATACACTTTGGATAAAGGAGATGCTTATAGCAAAGAGGCATATCTAACAGGAAGGAAACAGAGCACGTGACTGCATTGACTGGTGTAAGAATATCATCTATCATAGGACTTACAGCTCGTGTATTTAGCCAAGATATTTGTGCCAGTGTATTTAGCCAAGATATTCTATTGCTTTATAATTAACAAAGTAAGAAATACATTGAGGGTTTGGCTCAGAGTTGTTATCTTTCATATGTTAACAATTTCAGGGATTCTTTAATTTTTCTCTTCAGTTCTTTAGGGGGCGGAGAGGGAAGGGGTGCTAGAGCATATAGCAGAAGGCGCTGTTTTCTGGACCAGCTCAAACCCCTTGAATCATTCCCAGCAATATGAGTTTGAATCAGGGGGTAGCTTTTTGAAAAGCACAGCCTTGACAGAATTTGGCAAGAACAAAATATGTTCAACGAAGAATTTAATTTGGGTCAAATACGTCTCTGGAAGATCCTTGAGTTTAGGCCCCCTAGTAGTGAAGTGCCAAATAAGGCCCAGGTGTTCATGGTCACTAAGACTGGCTTATGCCACTGGTGAACATTGTTGAGAAAAGCATAAATTTGCATCCTCATGGATCACTGAAGGAATTTCACATTGACCTACTACTTTTTTTCTTTGGTATTTTTGTTTTTTGAACACAAATAAAAAGTAGATAGTAGTTCTTAGGGCCCAGTAAGTGTTTGAGGGCACTCTTGTTTTAAGCACAAGTCACTTAATTGATTTTAAAATGGCCAGTTGATGATGATTTCCTGAGGAGGAACCTGTATTTTCAGAAAGTAAATTTTGGATCTCTACGTAAGGTAAAAATTTTCATGAAGTTTGTTATGAAATTTGATTTATGAAACACAATTCTCTGCATCAAGTCCCTGTCTAGCTTGCTCAAATATAACATCCTGAGAAGGCACCTAACCAACAGAATATCATCATGGCTAGGTTTTGCGAACAAAGATTTAGGAAGGCTCTATCCATGTTTGTTACAAGCACGCTGGTGTCTAATAAGGCCAATATGAGTTAGACATATCCGATTGCAAAAGGCACAGCAGAAAGACTCCTTAGGTGGTATATTCTGCAAGGCACGATTCTTTCTGAGTTGTCTTTTCTCCTCGAGAGTGATCCTGCGTGCATTCTCAAAGGCATCAGCAGCGTTATAGATGGTGTGTCTCCAGACCTCATGACTGGAGGCCAGAGTAGACCAGTTATGGTGATCAGTATGGCCAAGGCTGAGATGTTGTTTCAGGGAGTCCTTGTATCTTTTCCTTGGGGCTCCTCTCGTGCGGCAGCCGGTGGCAAGTTCACCATAAAGCAAGGTCTTAGGGAGGCGGTGGTCCTTCATCCTTGAGGCGTGCCCTGCCCATCGCAGCTGTGTTCTCAGCAACATGGCCTCAATACTTGTGACTGCTGCTTGTATTGGTCACATAATCTGCCCAGTGGATGTTTAGAATTGTATGGAGACAGCGTTGATGGAAGCGTTCTAAGAGTCGCAGGTGATGGTGGTAGACGACCCATGATTCAGACCCATATAAAAGAGTAGACAGAATATAATGAATAATAAAATAGAGTGAAAGTCACTATCATAATAAAAAAGAAACTATTTCAGTTACCATTTCCAGTGAAGAACAAAGAAATATTAGAACTATTTTATGGACAGTTAACACACACATGCACTCTTTCATACATACATTGATAATAATTTTTTCACTGCTCTGCAAATAATGAGATTATTAAAAGTATTAATTCTTTCCTTTTATTGAAAGTATTAATTCTTCCTTTGAGAATAGTCTCAAAATAAAATCTTGTGCATCTCTCTACTGCCTTACAACTTCATGGATTTGTTGCCACAAAATTACCTGCATAAGAAAAGAAAAAATTTCAGAGTTTTCAGTGCAAGGGGAAGATATTACTGAGGGGTTTTTACACAAAAATACTTGGACTCAGATGCGAGAAGAGACATGGAGCTGCAGATGGACAGGGTCTGCTTTCTTGGGCTTACTAACCCATACAATAGAAATGGTAAAGAATATTCCATATAAAATTGACAGACCATTGTCTGCTGCACATTGCATGTGCTTTAGAAATACCCATGAAATTATTCATGGAGACAAAACAACACAACCAGAGAAAAAATCCCAAACAACACAGTATGTAGAATATAACTTTTTAAATAAGCAGCCTGCAAGTTAAAGCTTTCACACTCTTAATACCAAAGTAAATTTGCTATTATCTTAACTTCCCATTGCATCCTGAGACTGATTTGCTTATTTAAAGTCCACAAAGTAAGATGAACAAAACATGTGCTATCAGTTTTTCAAATTCTAGTCATCTAATTTCACCTGTTGTTGGAGGCATTGAGGTATGTGTGTGTGTGTGTCTGGTTTTATGTTGATTTTTTTGTTTTGGGGGGTGTTAACATATTTTCCCAAATTAACAGCAACTTTTAAAATGTCATATAACTGAATAATTAAGTATGCTTATTTGCATACCTGGCTTGAAAGAACCTGTTTTTCCTTTAGTGGAGGATGGAAACATCTGTCCAGTCCTCCAAATGCTGTCTCTCTGCAAAGGCTGAAAATTTCATACTTCACAGAGCTGATAGTCTGATACCTTTGAGCAGTCTCCTTCCTGTGCTCATACTGCTTCTCTTCTTTGTTTCTAGCAGCAAGATACTTGAAGATCCTCACATTTTAAAACAGTAGATTCTTCATCACATTGATCAAATTGGGAGTCAAATATCTGGGAGTTCCAGACTATAAAATAAAGGGCACTCTTCAGAAAATCTAGGTAATAAAGAAATGTATATATTCCTCTGAAATCCAGTCCAGTCAATTTCAATGGATAGGTAGGATGTAGGATGTTGGAAGATGTCAGGAGGCCAACAGAGGTAAAATAAGGAGACTAGAGGAGGCTTTCCTGTGAATAACCCCCAGTGGCAAGAGTATGCAGTGGGCTAAGATACATCAAAACAATGGTTTGGATTTATAGATCAAGGCAGTAAATTTGTATTCTTTCACTTGTGATTAGGTTAATTTAAAATTTAAAATCATTTTGTTTGGATGTAGTTTCACCATTACTCAGGAGCAAACTCAAAGAAGGGTGTTGCTGTAATTCACCTAAGCCACTACAGCCTATGAAAGACGAAATGTTTGATCTGGTTCAGCTTCGCCTTTCAAGCACACCCAGACCTATGTTTTCAAATTTGAAAAGTAAGGCAAACATTCTTGATATGGATTGGAAAATGATTAAAGATAGAATTAACATTTTGCCAAATTCTGGATCCGTTTTTACACAGTAAGAAAAAAAATAATACTTGAAAAGAACATTCAGGTTTTTTTTCTTTTATTTGTCATGACTCTTGAGCATCATTTTCTGTGGTGCTGAATATACAGGATTTGTGGCCTATTTTGAACATGGTTGTTGTTACATTTCTTCCCACTATTTAAGGATTTTTGGACACAAGCTTCATTTCAGGTGCATCAATTATTCTCTGTATATATTTGTATGAGCTAAATAGTTTCTGAAAATCAATTATATTAAACAACATTAAAAGAGGAGATAGATATATTAAAAAAATAAATAAAAAGGGGAAAAGTAAAAAGACACCAAAATTTACAAGTTTTAAAATGTAATTGAGAGTCCTGCTTTCATTATGTGCTAACATTTTATCAGATTTACTCCCCTGATTTGCTCTAAAAATAATTGGCCTCAGCTATGACATGGGATTAGTGGTGGGGAATCTAAGTTAAAAAAAAAAGAAATTAGGTAAGTTTGAAAATGTCAGTCCACAGAAAAAAGGAAATTTCAGTAAAATGGATGAAAACCATTAATTTTTATATCAATGGTTTGTCTCTTATATTCAAAAGCACATTATGGCTCTGTGTTCCTAGTTTTGCTGTATAGATTTTAGTCAGATTGCAGCTATGTCAACTGCACTGATTTATGCTAATGGCATTACTTGGAAATAATCTCACTTGTATCAATGATTGTTCCAATAACCATTTGAATTATTGTAGGGACATAAACATGTCCCTGAAGATATCTTCCTTCCAGCTGGATCTGTAAGGAGTATCACAGTTCTTAGCAATTGTATTAGGGAAATAAAGTAATTCACATGTGCCTGGCACTGATTAAAGGCCTGACTTTTTGATTTTAAAG
Organism: Corapipo altera; assembly: GCF_003945725.1. Lineage (NCBI taxonomy): Eukaryota > Metazoa > Chordata > Aves > Passeriformes > Pipridae > Corapipo > Corapipo altera. The sequence continues at coordinate 75,200 of NW_020885014.1, read as the reverse complement.
GAATTTCCATATTTCATTAGCCTGTATAGTATAATGTATAGTATAATTCAAGTTTTGGGAGGGGCAAGTATAGCAATCTTGTTAAAAATGGCCAGTGCCAATATGGTAGATTAACAGGTATCCTGAAAACAAGTCCACATCGGAAGTTCAGATTTATCCTGCAATAATAAATAAATGCGAAAATACTGGGAATTATGCATGCACATGTTGAAAACTTGATATTTCTGCAGAAGGAATATCAGGTAAGTTGAGTTGCAGTCAAGATTATGGCAGGAAGTTTACTTTATTTGCCTGTCCCTGCCAAATCTAAAAGACAGTTTTCCCTCCAAAAGTTTATTTAGTTTTTCTAAGTCTACTGAGATTTTATCAGTCAGAAATATAAGAGATATCTGTCATTCATATTGAGTTACTTCCAGAAATGACCTGAGCTGCTGTGTAAGGTAAGAGTGAGGAAAATGCAGTGAAAACCTTCCTATTATACAAATCTGGTGCTTGGGACTGATCAGCAGTACTGCTCCTCTGTTCTAGAGGATTTGTTCTGTACTTCATTTTACATCAGTTCAATTTCTCAATTAGACAGTTGCGTTTTTCCAAGCAGTGATGTAAGATATTTCTAACAGTGTGTTTTTGAAAACCTGCACCTCCGAATTAAGTGTGTGTGTTTATATCTAGTGTGTATATGCATATATATATATCTGTGTGTATGTACCTGTGTATATATTTTTTAAATTTACTCTAAAACTTTAGATGAGAGTATATTTCTGTTCAACTCTATCAGCATTACTTGCCAGTTGTGCTTCTGGTACTATCTGGCTCCAGATTCTGCAGACCTTGCCTTCTTCATTCAGGTTAGAAAATGAGGCTTGTGGCTAAAGTGGTTTAACTAAAAGACATGAAAACCCAATTTATTTTCTAGCATCACCACGTATTGCTTTGGTGGGTTTTCAAATTCCTCTAAACTCATTTATCCATTGCTGTCGCAAGGGGATTCTTTATTCTCACTTGACAAAAGAAGGCTGTCTTTTGTCTCCAAGTTCACTCTCTTTGTTCCCCAAACTCATTGCAATTTCCTTTCCACCTTCTTGAAATGGTTTTAAAAGCATGTGAATAATATATAAACATGTGTCCTTGGACACTACCAAGTGTTTTAGAGTTTCACCCTTTGTCTGACTTGCAGTGAGGGGAAGAGCCTGTGACAGTCCTGCAAAGGGATCTTCTCACTTACAAGACATAACCCATTAAATTCCTGATTCTGAGGTGCCCTGTTCAATCATCTGTGATGGCTGGGGAAGGCAGCTATTTCACATTTATGTTCTAGCTATTTTATCTGTGCACATCTTTTTCCTCCTGCCATCTCTTCATTCCCAGGTATATTTTAGGTTTCTCACCCTGGGAACAAACACATCACTTCTTTACACATCTTCTAAGTTTTTTTGAGAAAATTGGTTTCCTGTTTTAAAAGCATTGATAAGGTCATGTTGGACATGTTATTTCAGCAAATAAAAGCTCTGGGCTGTACAAGACAGTCTCAAAGCTTTCTAGTGACTGGAAAATGGGAACCTTTCTGAGTGGGTGTTTTATACCATTCTACTAATGGTGCTGTTAGGTCTAGAATAATATCCATTTCCCTTTGCTAGCCATCTGGGCTTACATGAAAGCCTTATTCTCTGTTTGTTTTTTTTTCCGTTTTATTTTTTTTTTCCCTCTAGAAGATCACAAAGGAAAGCCATAACTCCTGAGTGTTTTACAGTAAGAACTCTTTGTAGTCCTTGAACAATGTAGCAGAGAATTTATGGTGAGTGTGAACATGAAGAACTCAGCAAATAGCACCTCAGGATTAATAATAAACAATCCATTACTTTGAGATTTTAATAACATAAAATTGCTTTCCTCTTGAGATGCTTGTACAATATTGAAAAAAAATTAACTTAGCATTGAGAAAGATGGGAGTGGTAAAACATTTTGCTACATATATGACAACTTTTGCACGAATAAATGTTTTCCTCCTCTTCTCTCCTCAAAGGTAAAATAAACAAATGTGAATGAGAATTACCTCATCATTTGACATTTGAATTTGAACACTGTTTCACAAGAGCAGACATCCTCTGTGCCAGACTGTGAGCTCAGTCCCTGCTGCATGAGAGAAGGATGCAGGGACTGGACTGGTCACTGAGTCAGGAGAGTTGTTCTGGATTGACTGGGACATGCACAAACTGGGGCTCCAAGTGCAGCAGTGCGATGTGCCTCCTTTGTGAAGCTTTGGGCACCTGTGCTCTAACAACTGGCATTTGCCTTGACTACCCAATGTTTGATGATTTAACCATGTTTTCTCTTTTCTCTCTCCCACCTGTTCCCCCTCTCTGAAAACACAGATCATGACATTAAGCTGCTGATTCCCTTAAACCTTGGCTTTACTGAATCTGACACTGTGTGCTTTTTGAATTAAAGGAGTTCAGAATCAATCCTCCCTCTGTCACCCCCTTCAAATGCCTGAACGAGGTAAAGGCGTTTGGGAGTGTGGGGTTGGTCTTGTTTTTGTTTTTCTTCTGTGTTCAATCTACTAGCTTGGTTCAGTGAGAGCTAACATTGCAGGTATGATTGACAAACAGACCTACAGCAAGAGACAGGGAAAGAAAGAAACATGATTCAGGGGTTATTTCACAGGTTTGGAGGGTGTAGGAGAGGGGAAAGAAAGTAAATATGTACACTGCCATGTTCAGGAAAAAGAAACAAATGGCATACGAGGTTCATCCATTCTGTGCAGGTAAGGTGAGGCCAGAATCAATATTGGCATTAGGCAGCCCAACCAGATGTTTCTCACGAAATTATGTTGGTTGAGGATTGCTAATGTTAGAATGAATATGAACTTGTGAACACACCAGTGTGCTGGAACCTGATTTATTGTGGCATAATCCTGCATGCCTGGAAAGAAAAGAAAGACAGCAAGAAAAATTGCTTCACTACACTTCCCTCTCTTTTTCCCTGTGATATTCAAAGTCTTTCCTTCATTATGATTTATTCTGTCATAAAAACTCCCTAAAAAGGCCTATGTGGCTTCTGCCATTTAGTGGTAAGAGAACTATAAGGAAAACAAATAGCACCAGCAGACTTCAGCAGGCAGCAGGAAGGAAATGAGAAGCAAATATGGTGCAAATAATGCTGTAGAACTATTTGAACACTTCAGTGCTACTGAGGCCACCTGGCCTCGTTCCCTATCCCATTGCTATTACATCAGCATCAGTTTGGAAGTGCAGCCTGCCTACACCTACTTCTGCTCCCAGGCACCCTTTACAGCTCAGTGAGATGTGCTTTGTGCTACAGGCTCCTGGGCTAACTGACATTTAGAATAGGAAATGGCTTCATAAGGTATTTTTGAAGTATTTAGCCCTTCAGATAAAGGGAAGAAGTTAGACTACTTTTGTAGGAGAGGATGTAAAAGCTCACAGCTCACGATACAGAGTTTGTCCTTGTTTTGTTAGGATCTCTAAAATCTCTTCCTTTCAGATGCAGCAGGTTCCTTCAGGGTCGTCTTCCTCCAATAGATGGATGCAACACCAGTTTCATCCAGCTGTCAGAGGTGAAGAAAACATCTGTGAAGCTAAAACCAACAACTGATCTTGAATTAAGCTAATGAGCAATGTCTAGCTGTAGATTGGTCATGGATTTTAACTTGCTGTCAGCAACAATTTGGTTGTAGTTTGAAAAATGCTCTCTAGAACTTTCCATGGTCTAGTTCTACAAGCCCTTTCAAATATCCTGACTTAAACCCCAGTAAACACCAAGGAAGTCTTCCCTCAGCAGATGACAGATCTGTCCTTGGGAGTGCAAACAGATTTCTGTCCAGGGTAGTGGGATTCCCATGAACACTCTGCTCACCTTGGGTGAGTGAGTTTAAGACAGCGGGTTTAACAACGAGATAAACCACTTCCCCAGCAGCATCATACCATGCAATAAACTGATCTTAGTTTTGAGAAGAAGTAGTAGTAATGCTGTAACACACCACTGTGTCAGTCTGCTAAACTGGCACCTCATCCTTGCTCAGCTGTGGGTGTTGCAACTGTGTTTTTCATTTGTCCCTTAATGCAATAAGCAAGGGGCAACGTCAAGTCTAATGAACTTTCCCAAACTGTTACAATGAACAATGCAAAACTCATTAAACCCATGCAGATAATTTTCACTGCACACAGGGTAGTGTGCCTTCATGCAATAAAGCCTTCTGTTGCTTTTGAATTAATTAGTCATTTCCCTTTTCTTTTAATATCATGTAGATAGAAACTATTAGGTTATCTTCTCCCTGGTTTGATTCAATACATGATGAAAACATGAATCTAAAGGCAAAATAATTCCTGCTAGCAATAGAAAAGCCATGTTTGCTTCTCTTCCTCTTATAAAAATGGAGTAATTGTTTCAAGGAACTCTTAAAGGATGTCATGTTCTGGAGGAAAAACTTTTCTGTTAAAATATTTCATTTTTGAAACAAAATTATATTAAGGAAAAAGAGAGCAGTTCCAATCATCTTCATCATCATCATGGCTAAGAGCAGTTCCAATAAAACCCTGGTAAATATGTTTCTTTTGTTAAGGTGTATGGAAACTTTCCTTCAGCAGCATAAAAATCTCACTTTTTTCTGTTGTTTTTGTTTAATTTTACAAGTATATACTTATCTTGATTTTTACAGTGTAATATTTTGAGCAGAATTTGGAAATTAAATAATGAATTCATGAAGCAAAATAAATCATTTGGCAATATATCAGGAAAAAAAATTAAAGGCGTGAGAAAATGGACTTTCCCCAGAATTTTTATTTTAAAAAATCATTCTGACTTTCCTGAAAGGGCTTGGAATGCTTTTTGATCAGATTCCTCTGGACTTCAGAAGATTTCAGATTTCAGACAGGGTAGTGTTCTAGATAAGACTAGTATAACAAGAAAAAAGACTCCAACAAACTCAAAATAAACCAATGGCAAAAAGAACCCCACATGACCACTAAAAATAGGAATATGATAAAGACCCAAAAGTTTGCTAGCCTTTTGTTTTCCTAATCCACAGTTGTGGTGATGTGCAATCCAGTGGATGAAGATTTGCCCACAACCAGTTCCTTCTATGCCATGCAAGGATAACATCTCAGGGCTTCAGAGTATTCTTTCCAAATTGAAACTCCAAACCAAAATGAGAGTCAGAAAAAGAAATAGTTTTAAAAAATAAATAAATAAAACAAAACCTCAACCCACATGCAGTTGCTCTGATTCTTCATTTGAAGAAATAAGCTGTGCTTTAGAAATATACAACAACCTCAGGGCCAGGTCCTGGAGAGCTTCCAAAGATACTGGATGCTATTTTTAAATTCATTTCTTCCTTCTACGCTTGAATGGTGTTTCACAGGACACTTCCACATTGATCTCAGCCCTGTAAATATTTGATAAGAATATAACACAACTTTTAAGAAAACCACACCCCAAGGGAAAAGCTGTTTCCTGAATGTCCATTTTATTTGTGTTCAGGTGGGACATCGAACAGTTTTAAGACTTAACCTTTATCTTCTGTTCCCTGCAAAACAGCAAAGGAATTTTTATGGTACAGCGTTGTAAAACAGATTTGGTTGGTTCCTGCTTGAACCCTGAATAATTCTGCAAATTAAGGGACTCATAGTCTTCTGAATACTCTTGTATTGTTCTGAGGGATTATGGCAGAAATGTTCCAAAAGTTCAAACAAATACACATGTCAAGCCTCACAGCTCTAGGAAAATAGATTTCATTATGTGTGCCACCAAATATTTGATCAGTAAGGCAGTATAAACACATACCTTGTTTTCTCAAATTTACACTGTGGCAATGGTCCTCTCTTTAGAGAAGTGTAAACAGAAACCCTGTTTGCTACTGTACCTTATCACAGTATCATCATTCACAGGAGAAACTATTTAGGGCAACTGCTAAAAATACGTGGTTATTCACCTACAAGCCACAAGCATGAGGCCTGATTTTCTCCTTCCAGTAGAAGTATTCACCTGTTGACTCCTGTTTTGATGAATCCCAGTATTTCTGACTCAGACCCAAGGCCAGAGAGATTGTCTGTTGGTTGAATCAGGAAAGCCTTGCAAAACTTCTTTTAGTCTCCTCTTCCCTTAAGCTGTAGTCATCCCAGTGCAGGAAGGTTAATTGTTTCCCAAGGTTCAAGACCCTTAGGAACTGAAAGCTGCTCTGTAGAGGCTGTGGTTCCATCAGAGATACCAGCAGCTGCAAAGAAGTCCCACTAGCTCTTTTCAAGAAGAATGACATAATTTGGAGGATGGAGGGGCTACTGAAATTGTCACTGAGCCTTTCCAGGCTTAGCCTTTACCTCCACTGAATACACAGTTCACCTTCACAGTACCATCCCATGTATACTTTTAAACACCTCCTCCCCAAAAACATACCCAAAGTTAAAACAGTTATATTAAGCTCAAAGGATGAAGGAGAACAAACCCAGGTTTTTTTCAAAAAAGTTAAGTGTTCAGCTGGGATTTAACAAGTTTTCTCCCAAGGCTTGACATGCATGAAAAAGTTAAACACTTCAGTAAGCTTTGTTGTTTGTTTCATTTTTTTCAATTAAAAATTAAGTTACTGTTATATCCTGGTAAGGAAAAAAAAAATGAAAGAATAAACATACTGAAACTTTGAACTGTTCTTGATTGTAAGCCAAAGAACCCTGGTGAAATGGATTGTTCCCTCTCTGCAGAGAAAACATTTAGGAGGTGAAAAACCAGAGCTGTTCATTGGGAACTGGTGTCTGTAACAGAGTGATGATCATCTGTGCTCACTCTAAATCCCAGCAGGTGGATGCACATAGTCACAGCACCTTCCAGTAGACAGCTGGCACCCACACTAAATACCTTGTGGCAACACAAAAATGCAGAGATGACCACAAGAATGCACTACACACACTGTGCCAAGATCTGATTGATTTGTCTGAGGCCAAGAGAAGCTCCGCGGAGGCTGCTGAGGACACACACGACACAAAGCGGCTTTAGACTGCTCCATGAGTCAGAGGAAAACCCAGGACACTCGTTATAAATTGTGGTAAGGTCACTTCTAAAAATGGATTTCCCCATTCCCTCTTTCACTTCTCTTTACGGGTTTTATTTGCTGCAAGCTCTTTTTAAGCTCAATAAGAGTTCTTCCTCCACCCCCGAGGCTACACATGATGCTGTCACCCCTGTACCTTCCCAGCCCTAATTGCAGAAATGTTGCCTGACAAGCTGCTCTCATGAGATCAAGGCTCTGAGAGGAAGGTGATGCACTGACAACAACTGCACAGTGACCCAAAATGCCTGGGGCTCAACAGCAGCTCAGCTGTGGTTTCCATTCTAAGGCCATGTCCACGATAGAGCTGGGCTAGGGCAGAAGCTTCTCACTAATCTTAACTGCATCTGCAAAGGAAAGTGCTAAAAGTGTGTAAATCAGGACTCAGAAGCATGTCTGTGTCTGTTCCAATTGTCCATTCACATATTTGACACAGGATCTTCGAGATCCTTGGAAGACACTAAGGTGTGAATTTTGGAACTGGGGTTCCTGCCCAGTGAAACTATGAGTGTACAGATCATACAATTAAGAAGTTGGCAACAGTTCTGCCTAATCCTGCACTACCTTCTTTAGCCAGTGCAAGTAAGAGGGAGAAACAAACAGATCTAGACTAACCCTATCACTCTCCTTCTCTATTTTTGCCCTCTTCTCACTAAACTTACAGGCTCTGCACAGTTTTCAGGGCTGCTGTCTTCCATTGTCAAGGTCAAGGCAATCAAGAATTACAGCAATTATGTGCCAAGAAATTTAATCTGTAAGGAACTGAGACAGGCAACAGACAAGAAGGCACTCTGTAAGTGTGTACTCCTGTAAGGGAGGGATTGTAACCACGACCAAATAAAGTGCTGTGGAGAGAGCCGTCTTCTCATGCTTACGTGCATGTCCTTTAACCACTCACTCCAAGTGCAATTGCTCAGTGCTCTCTTCTCACACTGAGGTAAGCACAGGTTTCGACTACAGAGATGCACAGGTTTCTTCATGGTAGTGTGGTCCAGACTCTCCTGCGTGAGAACAGAGACGGCAATAGGGTATTATGGGTATCACTGGCAGGCTGAAATGTGCATTGAAGCCTGAGTGCTGATCTCCTGTTCTACTCCTTAGTGACACAGTTTAAGTGGCTTCAGCCTTGTTTCTTTCTGTCCTTTTTGAGTGCTTGTTTGCTCTTATGTCGGAGCTGGCTTTGTCTCTGCTGTTGTTGAATTTTATATTCAGACTACTGAACACCAAGCAGAAGAGGGAGTGAAGGAAGAAACTGAGCTGACTCTTAATATTTAGATATGTTTGTACCATGCACACAATATAAGAAAGAGAAGTTGCAAGAGTCAGTGAATATAATGACACAGGTCATTTGTTCCTCTTATACAGACCTTGAATAAAATGACCCCAGATGTCTCTCATAATTGAAGATACTGTCCTTGAAGAAATCAACTTACTACTAGTTAAGGCTGAGGAGTAAAACATACCAATTGCAGGGAATCTTGTAGTCCAAGGGACTGTGCATTGATTTTTATCAAGGAAGTAAATTTTCTGCAGGTTAACTATTTGTATCTTGAAGTAAGGATTAATCTCTGCTTAATAATGTTAAAGCACACAGTAAAAGCACCATGATCAGAATACATGAATAGGTTTTTAACCTCAGAAATTGTTTGCTTTTACCAAAAAAACTGTCACACCAGAGTAATAATATATTTTAGAAATCTTTTTTGTTTACCATACTCACTGTATGCCTCCATCTTCATTTTTAGCCAAAGAAAGGAAGGGGATGGCTATATACCACTGTTGTATGGGGTTTTTTTGTCAGCATCACCGGAATAATTTTCAGATCCCAACACCTTACAAGTCTAGCACACCATTTTAAATAGACCTTCCAAACTCATAAAAAATCATAGGAGACCAGATTGTGAATTCCGTGGAGTTTCACCAGATGAAGATGTCATCCAAACTGAACATGTATTGTAGTCTGTTTATTTGTCTAAGATAGGCTACAGCTTGACATAACCTTGCCAAGACTGTCAAGTGATGGAATCTAAATATTTTGACTATGATGATTAGACCACTAACATATCCTCACTTTCTAATAGTTTCCTAAATTTCATTTTCTTAAATAGGTGCCGTGGGGAATAGTACTGCATTGCCAATAGGAGTGACATGAGGAACTATTTCTTTAAGATCCTCTTCATCTCACATTTCCATGATTCCAAATAGACATTGTTTTAATCTATTGGAGACTTCATATTGTAGTTTGTAATAGTAAATCTTGTGGGATTTTTTCGTTGAGGCCAGAAATCAAACAACCCCAAGTCTTTCCAAGTTGATTTTATAATTTAATTATAAATCTTTGTGCGAAAATGAACAATGAAGAGAGAAGGTTTATGAAGTAAACACTAAAAGCCTCCATATGGGAGCAATGACTCTGCAAATGGACATTGTTTCACCTAATCAATCAAACTTGTTTACCACAACAGAGATGTTTGCTGTGTGTAATTGAGGGGAACTAGCAGTTGCTTAGGTCATCACTGGAGATTCTCCTACTATCTAATAAATATGCCAGTTTACCCTTACAAATTTCTAGATCTCTACTGATGCACGGATCAGAGAGAGACAGGAATCATGCTCATTCTTGGCTAGGTTTCATGAACAAAGATTTAAGAAGGCTCTATCCACATTTGTTACAAGCACGCTGGTGGCTAATGAGGCTAATATGAGATAGACATATCTGATTGCAAAAGGCACAGCAGAAAGACTCCTTAGGTGGTATATTCTGCAAGACACAATTCTTTCTGTGTTGTCTTTTCTCCTCGAGAGTGATCCTGCGTGCGTTCCCAAAGGAAACAGCAGCGTTATAGCTAGTGTGTCTCCAGACCTCCCAGTTTGAGGCCAGAGTTGATCAATATGGCCAAGGCTGAGATGTTGTTTCAGGGAGTCCTTGTATCTTCTCTTCGGGGCTCCTCTCTTGCGGCAGCCAGTTGCAAGTTCACCATAAAGCAAGATCTTAGGGAGGCAGGAGTCCTTCATCCTTGAGACGTGCCCTGCCCAGCACAGCTGTGTTCTCAGCAACATGACCTCAATACTCGTAACTGCTGCCTGTTCTAGAACAGATGTATTGGTCACATAATCTGCCCAGTGGATGTTTAGAATTGTATGGAGACAGTGTTGATGGAAGCATTCTAAGAGACACAGGTGGTGGCAGTAGATGACCCATGATTCGGAACCATATAAGAGAGTAGACAGCACCATCCCTGTAAACACTGACTTTGGTATTTTTTTTCAAGTGTTTATTACGCCATACTCTTTTGTGGAGTTTTCCAAAAGCACTATATGCCTTTGCCAACCTGTTGTCTATCTCCCCATCAATCCTACCATCCGAGGAGATGAGGCTACCTAGGTAATTAAACTGCTGGACTGATTTGAGCTCTGATTGGTCAATGGTGATATGGGGATGATGGAAGACTTCCTGGGGTGCTGGTTGATAGAGAACTTTTGTCTTCTTTAAGCTGACTTTCAGCCCAAAAAGCTCAGCAGTGTCTGTAAAGCAGGATGTTAAACGCTGCAGAGCTACTTCTGTGTGGGCAACAAGGGCGGCATCATCAGCATTAAGCAGTTCCCGGACAAGACGGTTTAAGGTCTTGGTGTGGGTCTTCAGTCACCTTAGGTTGAACAGGCTTTCATCAGTACGGTATCAAATGTAGATACCGTCCTGATCGTCGAGGTCTGCTGTGGCCCTTTGGAGCATCATGCTGTATGGCCTTGAGGGTTTCTCCTAAAGTGGGGGCAATATCCAATTCGTACTTCACCAGTTTTTGTGTGATGGACTGAATTACTGAGTCTTGGACTACAACTAGTACTGAAAAGAGTCTGAAAGTGTTCAGACCAATGATTCAGAAAGGAGGTTTTATCTGTTAGAAGCGTTTGACCATCAGTGCTGAGTAGAGGACTTTGTACCTGGTATGTAGGCCCATATGCTGTTTTCAGGGCCTCATAGAATCCTCTGTGATCACCCTTATCTGTGCATAATTTTTTCAGCTAGATTAATCCACCACTTTTTCTGGACGTCACAGCGTTTCTGTTGGAGCTTGCTGCGTGGGAGACAAAAGGCTGCTTTTCTTATGTGACAGGATGGCAGTGCAAGGTGTGCTTGGTGGGTGATTCTCTTCTTCCTCAACAATTCCCGGATCTCTTGATTGTTTTCATCAAACCAGTCCTTGTTCTTCTTGAAGGAGAACCCTAAGGATTCTTCAAAGGACTGCAGGATGCTGTTTTTAATATGGTGTCAAAGTGTTTCAGGAGAGGAATCTGTAGAATCTATGGAATGGTTTGTGAGCCTAGTTTGAAGGTTTGCCTGGAATCTGTCTTTCACTGTGGCTGATTGGAGATTGTTGGGTTGGAGTCTTCTCCTTGGGATACTGCCCCTTTTAGGTCTGAATTTAAGATTGAAGTTGAGTTTACAGCGCACAAGCCGATGGTCTGTTTGGCATTCTGCGCTGGGCATCACGCGGGTATGGTGGACATCACGGACATCTCTCTGACGCACCAAGACATAATCAATGAGGTGCCAATGCTTAGATCTGAGGTGCATCCAGGTTGTCTTCAGACTATCTTTCTGCTGAAAGATAGTATTAGTGATGGTGAGCTGTTGCTCCGCACAGAATTCCAGCAGAAGTCGACCATTATCGTTGCAGTTTCCAACACCATGCTTGCCTAATATTCCTTTCCAGGCTTCAAAATTCTTACCTACTCTGGTGTTGAAATCACCAAGGATAATGATCTTAGCATCTGCAGGCACCTTTTGGGTAAGATGATGCAGGTCAGTGTAAAATTTATCTTTTTCAGCAGAGTCAGCTTGGAGAGTTGGGGCATATATGCTAAAGAGGACAACATGTTGCTTGTTGTGTAGCAGAAGGCGTAGGGAGATAATGCTGTCAGAGTGACCTGTCGCTAGATTTTCAAGTTTAGGGACAATAGAGTTTTTGATCATGAAGCCAGCTCCTGAGAGATGCTTTTTGGTTCTGGGCTTACCTGACCAAAAGATTGTGTAACTGGCACCATGTTCTCTAAGGCTGCCTTCCTTGTGAAGGCAAACTTCACCAAGAGCAGCAATGTCAATGTTGAGACGAGGCAGTTCATGAGCAATGAGGGCAGAACGATGCTCAGGACATCCGCTATCCGCAGAATCGAGCATGGTTCTGATGTTCCAACATGCTAGAGTTAATTTAGGTACACCTTTGGAGGCAGGTGCATGCCTTTGTCTTTTGATCTTTGTGCAACTGCATTGGAAGAAGATGCCTGTTGACCGCAGTTAACCAACCAGGTGAAGGTGGAGATGAGCTTTTTTTAGGTCACCTTTTCTAGACCCCTCTTTGAGTGGAGCAAGCAGTGCTGTCCTTGAAAAGGCTGCTTGGACATTCAGGATGTTGCCCCACGAGACTGTCATCTCCGGTCAGTCTCAAATGACCAATATCCTGAACCGCCTGCATGCAGGGTTGGGTCTGCGGCTTCCAGTGCACCTTTCACCTGCTGTTTCAACCCTCGCCCATCGCTACAGGACTTTTTGCATGTGGGTAAAACCTTCAAGCCTGCGCAATGGATTTTTTAGGTGAGATGCAGCATGTGCGGAACTGAACCCACCCTTTAATCCTAAGGTTCATCTGCCAGGGCCGAGTGAGCTTGGATGGGGACAGTGAGGTCCTCAGGATGTAAGTTTAATCAGAGTGACCTTCTCTTAGATGGATGGCCTTACAGGACTAAGAGAGCTCCATCTGCCTGGGTTTGGAATTAGAGTTGTCCTTCTCCTAGGATGACTGCCAGAAGGCTAACGAGCTCATCCTGCCCAAGAATGTATTGTATCTGACCCTATGGTTTTGACCTGTCTGGCATGGGCGACCCTACCGAAGGCATGACCATCGCCAGCATAGCTTGTAACCACATAGGGGTACACAAGTTTCATTCCTATTAGAACGATTTGGACAAGTCTTTCATTTCCCACTTCGCTATCACCTATCTATATACAATCTCAATGAAATACCCGGGAGCAACCCTTTGTCTTGACCACCCTTTCAGGATGTAACAGAGTAAAGCAGATATATCCAGAACATGCCGAACCTGGGCGGTAGCCACAGGTGAGCCAAAACCAACCAACCAACCAAACCGTTCTGACCCCTGTACCGATCCAAGGCTGGAGTACCTTTCAAGGCCCCAGCCCGGCCGGGACCCCCAGCATTCTAAAAGAACCCATTATCCACCCTGACCTTTTCCTTACCCCACTGTGTTACCATATATCTTCAGGCGCACTGCTCACCTGCAATATTTCATACAGGATTGCCCCGCTTGCCCTCCCGCCAGTCCAAGGACCCCCATGGCCCACTCGACATCCTTCCCCTCCCCCAAATCCGGAACGGCAAACCTCTGTGTGCTCTGATGCTCCCCTCTCCTCTTCCATGGAGGTGCACTACCTGCCAGTGAGGCTCCCCCTCTTTCTCTCCTTTCTCCCACCAGGGCTAGGGCAGGGGCCGACTACACCTGCACCCAGGGGCTGGGGTCCCTGGACCTCCGCCACACGCAGTGTGGGGGCTGGCAGGAATCATGCATTAAGTTTCTAATTTACCTGATTAACATAGCTTTGAAAATAGATCTGTTAGAAGCATGGTTTTTCAATAGTGCTAATTATACCTTCCATATTTAGATTTTAGAAGCAGGACTTTTCAATTTCTTCTCTTGATTCAATTATTGCAAATCAGATAGACATTTTGACCATTTTGACCAATGGAACCTACTCAAGCCTCACTTGAGTCATCTCAATATTTGCCATCAAATGAACATTTTTCACCATCAGTGAACATTTCCACACAGCTAATACTCATCTCAAGTTGTGAATTTATTTCCCATGAGCAATCCTTTTCAAGCCAGAAATGTACTTATAGTTGCAGAATTCAAGGTGGTACTCTGTTCATCCCTTGTCTGAAAAAGTGGAGGAAAATTTGGTCAAAACTTGCAATTACTGGCTAATAAGGATGTCAGGGTTTTTTGTATCTTTGTTTGTTTGTTGTAGTCTTTTTTTTATTTAATCTTTTTTTATCATTACACAGAATACCTTCTTGACCTTCAGAGATGATATTAACAGTTCACTTCTCAACTTGAAGCTTCAAAAGACTGTGACCCAATTTCACATATGTGATAATATGCAATTGGTTATCCTTGCCCTAATTGTTACCACTGGTTACTCGACACTATTGGGAAAATTGTCTGGTTATTTGGGTGGTTTAGTAAGGAGTTAGACACAGAAATTTATGTTGGACTTAGCCGAAATTTTAATAATCAATGAAGTGCAACAATATTTCTGCTAATTCTCCTTTGGAGGCACAGATGGAAAAAATAAGCTGGTTCTGGAAAGCAGCTGCTTGGGGATTTTTTGTGGGGGGTGTGTATGTAGAGGGAGGTTGAGGTTTTTTTTGTTTCCTTTCTTGGTTGGTTGGTTTGTCTGTTTCACATATGTAAAAACAAATAGGAATAATTAAACAGGGTCTGCTGGAATAAAACAGGACCACGGTTGTTGGTGCAGTGCTAAACAATTCAAGAGGTCCACAGTGAGAGTACTTTGTAGACCCCATAACTGCTTCTCGAGAAGGAAACAAGCATGTGCATCTTATGAGTTTTCTCTGACAAAAGCATCTCCAGAGCAAGACTAGTGGCCATCATGCAATGTAGAGTGGCTTCTTGGAACCATATGTGATGGCAAGATCTTCTCTTGTGGCACCTGGATCTCTGAAGGGTCCTCTGCATAGCAGAATTCCCAATATCTCCCTCTCCACCTCAATGGCTGTGGACTCTTGGTGCAGAGACCAATTTTCATGCTGGCTCACTTTGAAGACTCCCTTGCAAGAACCAGAGGTCTGATTATTTTTGTTTATATTTGCTTTCTCCTCTGTAACCTGTTGACTTACTGCTGTTTGCAATGACAGATTAAATCAAATAATGATCACATAGTAGCAACTGGCTAGATTTACCTAAAAAGTCATATGCATTCACAGAAAATGAGGAAGTTGACTGTGATGTATTAATGAATGTTTAAAAAAATCAGATTAATTTCAATGAAAAATCTCTGCTTTTCAGCTTGACCAATCCTGTATGATTTTATAGTCTGTATAAATCTTGATTTTAAAGAAGATATTGTGTATTAAATGTGTTTGTATCATAATTTCAAGTAAAGTTTTAAAATAGTGTAACACCATCTTCAAGAGGTTGCAATTGCTGGTGATGAGCAGAATACTTTTCACTCCGTAAATGTACTCCATTGCATCTTTGGACCAACCACAGTCACAGGTTTGAAAGGACATTGAAGAAGCAATTTTATTAACAGAGTGAAATATAAGATGATTCCTTTGGTTATTTCCTTTTCCTTTCCTTGGTTATTCAAAACTGACTCTTTTGGTTATAGACTGTTATGAAAACAGTTCTACATTGAAAGTAGTTAGATTTTTTTAAAAAAGGGAAAAGAAGTAAAAGCTCTAAACACAAGTATTGGTCAAAATATAAGTTAAATTTAAGCCTAAAAAAAATCTGAAAATCTCACCAAGGGAGGTATTACTCATGCCACATCTTGTTAGAAAGAGACAGTGTTTCCATGTGATAATAGTTCGAGGGAAATATTGAGAGAATGGCAATGTTTCACCAGCTGTGCTAGAAGCCTCTCACATGGTTACAGGCAGAGGCAGGAAGCAGGGCTCCAAAAATTTGTACACACATCTCCCAGTATGGCCCCAGAAACTGTGTCCTTGACTACTACAAGCAATCCAGGCCTGCTGAATGTATGTATAACACCAATACGGTTGACTCAGAGTTAGTTCAATTTGAAGAAGCATTAAAAAGTAGCTGAGTTTCCCAACTGAACCATACTCTTCTTTACGTTGCAAATCTAATACAAACTTGCCCCTATTTTTTTCAGGAAACATGCAACCTGCAAATAGCCTCTGTCTCCCAAGAAACACTTCGAAATAGGTTCTGTTTGTATCTTCTTTCCCACCTGGCCACCTTGACAATGTGTAAAATAAGTTGTTGTTTTTGTTTCCATGAAAGAACAAATATGACCAAACTGGTCTGGAACTACAGGTAAGAAACAAACAAATAATAGAAGTAAAATTCCTGTTGGAGAGCATAGACGATGTCAACTTGTGTGCACATGGATCTTCCAGTCTTGAACCAAAGAGGCAGTTGCCACTTTAGCACATCACGATCCCTGAGATGCCATGGACAAGATCCTCAGATTGCAGCAAAAAAATAGCTGCAGACACTATGGCTGCAGGTTGCACAGGACAAACCCATTTGCATCTCTTTGAACAAGACAGAGCAGAAATAGAAGCAAAGTAGCACTCACCTGTAGAGACATGCCTTTTTTTTTCTTTTTATAATGAGCAAACAGATCAAGAACAATTAGTACAGATAAGTAGCTTTGCTTAACTGCTACCCCAGTAGAATGCAATCACTGCCTCTTTTAGGTTTCTAAGGACATAATTTTTCAGTTAGTTGTTGAAAACTCATTTGCTGCTCTGTAAATCTGCAGTGCCCTCAACTTATTTTTGATGATTTTGTACTTGGCTGTAAATGGCATCATTAAACAATCTGCATCTTCATGTCATGCATATAAACTGACATAAAAATAAAAACAGTCTCTTTTTTTCCTTCCTTCCTGCCTTCCTTCCTTCCTTCCTTCCTTCCTTCCTTCCTTCCTTCCTTCCTTCCTCCCTCCTTCTTCCCTCCCTCCTTCCTTCCCCTTCCCAGTTTCTTCACTTGTTCCTTCTGCTCCTAGATCTGTATTCCCTTCATACTTTACTTCTGTAAATAACCTAGTTCTTTATCAGCTGCTCTTCACCTCATTCATATTTTTGGAGAAATATTTACTGATACTCCTCACTCCAGTCAAATCCTCCTTTCTTTTCTCCACTCTCCTCCATAATTTACATGGTGTTTGCAGCCCATCATCCTGTTTCCCTCTCCTCCTGCCTCTGTGGCAGTGGATTTTGAGCTAGTAAGAATTGCATGCCATTCGGACCTCCCATTCTCAATAATATGATTAAAATGGTTAAAAATAAGTACTCATGTCTCAGTCTTCCAAGATCTGTCTATTATTTTACCATAAAATGTATCTTGGCTGTATGCTAAAGACGTTCCTCTTCCTTGCACCAATTTCCTTAAGATACTTCTCTTTCTTGCATCAGCTTCCATTTTAAACTCTCCAAAGGACACAATTCTTATTAGTGGATGCTCGCTAACATGTCAGGTACTCAAATAAGATGTTTGAGATATCTGATCCAATCTCTCACTGCCCTTTTCAACAACTGTAGGGAAGTCCTAGGTGCATTTCAGCATCACATATGACCTTTCCAGAGGTGCTGGTGCTGCTGTGGGCATCAAACTGTACTTACCACTGGCTTCGAGCATGGGGAAGACCTCAGGCTCGCTGTGTATATGTGCTAAGGGCAGACCAAGCCTGAAGAGTTCAAGTAGTGCTTGGACAATGCCCTCGGGCACATGATGTGACTCTTGGAGATGGTCCTGTGCAGGGCCAGGAGTTGGACTCGATTATTCTCGTGGGTCTCTTTCAACTCAGTGTATTCTGTGATTCTGTGAAAGTAATTCTTTTTGTGAATTTCAGGTAAGTTGTTAGGGAGGAGCCACTGGGTGCCAGGCTTGTAGGAGACCCTCAGGTCACAAAAAAGTATTTGGAGACAGGGAGTGCTGGATCTCCACGAGTCACCTCAACAGCTCTCAGCTCTCTGTGCTGCAGCTGTGGAACAGAAGGGCGGCACAAACCCACAGATCTGCAGCCAGATCACACATTCCCTGTGTGATGATGATTTACAAGGGTCCTGATTTCCAGGTAATTATTTAATTCCACAGCATATCAACGTGTTGCCTAACCTCTACCTGTCTTGCTGTGTACACATGAGGCCTCCATGCAGTCTTTCATTTTCTACTGGCATGATTCTAGCATGTTTTTGAATACCGTTCCTAGGAATAAGCATAGAAAATTTGCCAGCTCAGTTCCCACAGAGATGTGACCCTGATTTGGAACACATTACTTGCTCTACCTGTTTCTGCATTTTCCACATACTGAAAAACAACTTTGCCATCTTATTTCCTCAACACTGCTTGAAATCCTTGCAACCTCCTTACTTGTGAGCTGAACCAGGAAAATGAGTGTGGAATTCAACAGCTGCATTTTGCAGCAGGCAGCTAAAGGAAGTGTCTCTGACTATGGAAGCGGGGTTTGATCTTTAAGGTCCCTTCAACCCAAACCATTCTATGATTCTGTGAAAAAGGGAAGCAAATTAGTACAGAAGAGGAAAGTCTTAACACTTTAAAAACAAAGACAAACCCACCGCTATTGCCTTATGATCTCAGAGCAGAAAAAAACACCAGGCTAATTTAATTTAGTAGAGATAAGATATAGAGCAGTCCTTTAGTTGAAGGCCTTCAACCACTGAAGTACAAAGACACACATGTGCATGTCCAGGGGTTCCACAGTTTATGGTATTGTCCATCCAATCCCAGAATTTTCCATCCCCAGATCCTTCCCTGGCATGCCCCTCAGGAAATTGAGTCAGGGGGCTCTAAGACCCCTTCTTCCTCATCTTTGTCTTCTTCACAGCATGTACAATCCTTGGAGCCCCTCCAAGGTTCCGGGTTTTGAAGGTTGCTTTGCATATGGTGGTATCTTGTTGTTCAGGTCTAGGGTGCAAATGTTCTCAAACAGAACAAAGGCCTGCCTTAAGAGAAGTAAAAACAAGTTAAGAATTTAGAAAATTCAATATGAAATAGGGTAATAGGGCTGGGTAAGTATAAACTACAATTCTAAAGTGTGAAAAACTATGTGGCTACTTCTAAAGTCTACAGAAAGCTAAAAATCCTAAATATCCAAAGGCATTGCCACATATTCCTGTTTTAACAACTGAATGACATTGCCAGCAGGAATAGGTGTATGTTCGTAATTTTCATATGTGGGTGGTAAAAAAGAGCAAAGACCTTTTTTTACCCCACTCAAAGTCCTTTGCAGGTCATGAACTCTAAATATGCCATCAGCAGGCAACATAGATTGGAATTTTCTGAAGGAAGAGTAAATACAGCATTTTCTCAGAGCTGCAGTATGTTTCAGTTGTTACACAGTTAAGGTCTACTGGAAATGAGAATCACTCATTGAAGCCTGAATCACTTGAGAAGCCTGTTGTTCTTTATAGGAGGTTTTACTTGGTTTTGTACTTCTTTAACTCTGAGCAATTTCTATTCATTGTCAGGAGAGTGGAAATAAATTCTTCCCATAGGAATTGAAGTACACCTGCAAGTTACCAAGCAGTGGGGATGATTTGAGATTCTTGACTAAAAGATTAAACAGTGAGAAAAATAAAAGAATAGATGTTGAGTACTAAGCATGTTTAGTTAACAGATATAATCTTGATTCATATTTTCCTGTAGAAAATTTCTGAAAGTTCTCCACGATGTAACTTCATAGTCTTTTAATTACTTATTGCCATAAAATTTTCACTAAAATTGTTGATCAATCTGCTTTTCCACTGGGAAAAAAATAATTGAATAGGAGGCTAAATACTGATGTGAAGTTTCATGTACTACAACATTTGTAAACTAAAAATATTGACATTTTCACCTTTCAGAAATGAGAATGGAGGAAAAAAAAAGCTGAACTTGTCCTTCCATATCTATCAACACATATGAAACATGCATTTAATACCATTTTATTATTTTTTAACTAGTTGTTTTACTAGGGGTTAAGCAGGTGTGGCCCAGAACAAAGTGGAACACAGAAAACTGTTGGCCTCAGCAAGCAACCATTTTGTGTTAACAATGATGAGATTAACACTAAGAGAATCAGAGGTGGAGCTTTCCGAAAGCTTGTCAGATTTTTGTTTCATGTAAGCAAAACAATGTGTGGGTGGTAAAAAAATCATCTCTTGCTATAGGCAAACTTGAGAAACTCACTTCTAGAGTTAGAGATCAGTTCCTGACACTTTTTTTCGTATCTGTGCTGTTGTGATTGATTAAACAAGAATAAGAGGCAGATAATCAGTTTGTGGATAAAGGAACTACTCGTGGCTTTAATCAGCAACAAGGAAATCACAAGATATTACGAGGTGGCTTGCACCGACCTTCTGAAATCTCATCAGGTCTTCTACAGCTGAACTCCCTGGGGTTTTGTCATATCATTGGGAAGGTCATGACATCACTGATGTTCATGACATTACTACTGCTTTTTCAATTAAAGAGAAGCAATCCTAGCACTAGACTGTGGTTTGTTTTAATTAATTTTATAATTCAAAAAGAAAGTGCAAGAGGTATTTACTAATGTTATGTTCTCTCAACAGATGAACTGATGATCTCCTGATTGTTTCCCAAATTGTTAATAGTGGCCTGTGGGATTGACATAACTAATCATAAACATAACCAGACCTCTCTAAAGTCAGAGGTTTATAATTTGTTTGAAGCTTAAGGTAAAGATCTATGCTGATTTTTATTTCATCTGAAATTAATAATCCAACTTTAATTCATTTTCTCAACAGCTTTGGTAGAGGTTTTTAAAGAATTGAGCTTTGATATCTTTAGTTCAGTCATAAATGTTACTGGTTCCTGAAAGCTCTTTCAACTCCCTACACTTCAGTAATTCCCTGGGATTTGACAGCAGTGTTAAGAGTGTCTAAACTTTGGGAAGATTTACTGCTGAGACATCTTAGTAAGCCAAATGATTTTATGAAGAACCAAGCAACTGGTGGCTATGATATGCTTCACCAAGTCAGTGTTAGAAAGACAGACATTGTCCCTAATATTTCTTATCCCTCCAGTAAAAAAAAAGAAGGTGTCCCCAAAAGCCTAAACTAACTGCAGTGTGGCAGCTGTTCCATTCAAAGCTGAGGCTCAGGACTTCATCTCTACTCTTATTACTCTGCATCCAACACTTAAATAGTTAACTAGAGGGAGATGCATCTGCTAGTGCATACACAGTAGCTGGTCAGTTTCTCTCGTTTCATCTGGAATCCCTTTTTCCTTGAGTGCAGCACATGTACCAGGAATCAACAAACCCATACAGGTTTGGTTTCTAGGGAGTAGAACCAGCTTATTTAAATCAGAACCACCACAATGCCCATCCACAACACTGAACTTAACAGACATGAATCATCTTACATTTGGCATTTCAGTGTAGAATTTGCCCAGGCTGTTCCGTGTTCAATACAGCAAAATGCTAATGAACAGATGTAATTAATTAGCATCTGTACGTAGGGCTTGAAGCCTTAATTAACATTCCTCTCTGATTAAATTATTACTAATGATTTCAAGTCTCAGGTGAAACCAAGTGTCAGAAGTTTTAGTGCTTGATCTTCCACCCCCCTGTCTCCCAGGACTTCAAAGTGAACATGAGGTCCATTTCTCAAATCCAATGGAGCTTTGCCATGCCCTTTTTCTTCCCTGGCCATATCTCCTACAGCAAAAAAGCCACATTTAGAAGCTTTATCCTTTTTCTTAGTACCTTAGTGTCACCAGGCCACTGTGAGTTAGTTTTGTAAAATACTTAAAATGTTAGCCTATTATTTTTTAATGATAAAATGTTACTGGATTTATATTTGTGCTATTTCACAAAGATGAAGAAAGAAGACCTCTAAAAAATTGCCTAGAAGAACTTGAAGGCTTGAAAGCTTCAAGTGTGTTATCACCTCATTCAGGGGGCCTAGTTTAGGGTAAAACTCAGCATAGTGTGTCCCTAACATCGAATTTTCAGAGATGCTGAAGTAATGGGAACATCCAGAGGTGTCTTGCTTTTAAAAGGTCATATATGATACAAAAGTCTAATTTCTGATATACAAGCTGAAAAGGTTTCCAATACTGAAGTTTTCTTTTCCATAAAACAAAGACGGTAGCATATCTTTAACACTTAGATAAAATTCATGTTGAGAAATGAGAATTTGTTACAGATATGCAAAGTTTTTTTGTAAAATTGTATGTTGATTTAGATAGTAAATTTTATGTCACATAAATAAAACTGATTTGGTCTAGATATTAATTTCTGTTGATTTCCAACTTGCAAATGTTGAGATTTTGATACTAGTCTTTGAAACTTTGAAAAAAATAAATATTTCAAGATCTTGTAAATTTGCATAAGGTGGGGAGATAAATTTCCTCCTCATCTGATTTGCTTATCTCTATCTCCATGTGAATTGTCATTCACCTTTTAGCTCATTTTTATTCTACCTGTATTTCTTTTTCATCTTTTCATGAGTCTCTACAGCTATTCAAGCTTAATAAACTCCATCACAGCTTGCTATGGCAGCTCTGTATCAAAGCAAAACAAGTGTATAGGTTTAGTAACTTGTAGCTTGCATCAGAGCAAGGGAAAGTAGCAGCTCATTGCAAAATCTGACTGAAAAACAAGACCATACCTCCCACTTGACATGGTATCAGTGCAGCTTACAGTTGGAAAAGAACTTCATAAATGGTTTATTTTCTCAGAAAGTGTTTTTCTGGAGGGAAAAAAAAAAGAGAAAGAAACCCCCAAGAACTGATAGCATTTACTGCCTTTGAAAATATATAAGGAAAGGTGGAACACTGAATATGTTTTGTCCACTAGCTTAAATCTCCCTGAGGTATAACAACAGCCTCTGACCAAGCACTTTCCTATACTTTTGGGTGGACTGTAAGGGGCACATTCTATTGTTCACCCTCTGATTAAACTCTAGCATAAGTAATATTGGCTGGCAATCACATGTGGCAAAGGGGATGGCTGTAAAGTAGGTTCCCAAGGTAGGAGGGAAAATATGTGAAGCAGATGGATGGTTCCTCACAGCTAGGAAATGCTGACACTGTTTCATGGTCTCAATTTGTCAAAGGATTGTGGTGTGAGGAGCAGATGGGGGCATATCCTGTTATCCCTTGTGGCCTACCACACAGCCAGAAGCTACTACTGCTTGTGATACCTCAGCAAACAAAGACAAGTCTAGGTAGTGCTGCCCCCTTAATGCAGACCGAAGATGTCTGACATCTGATATGCAAAAAATACTGGGCTCAAGAGCAGCAAATAGGCTTTCCCTAGTTGGTTTGGGCTTGTTGCTGCTGCTATACTTTTTACAGGGGCTCTGTAGCTTTGCCTACTCAGTTTGGGTAGTACCCATCCATCAAGTACTTATGTCTGATTTTTGGCAGTACAGTTAGAGATATTTGTGATAATTATTCATCAGTTTCTAGGGCAGAATGTGGTGAATCACTTCTTACAGTAAATATTTCTTTAAAAGGCTTAGGTGTAGACTGAGACCTCTTTGGCATGTTCAGGTTAAGTCTCTGTGTTGGTAAATGTGATAGATGACTCCTCAAAGAAGAGCACAGATCTCTGCCCCTCCTTTACAAGCACTGCCTATGTGATTGAACAATTGAGTCTGTGTTATGTTAAAGAGTCACCGTGGCTACAGACCTTAGCTCAAAGCACTCATCAGTCACTGGCCAGGGGCGTTTTACTATCTATCTGTGAGTGTATGAATGCAAAATACTCCTGCTTCATTGCCCTATGCAAGATCTCTAATCAATTATGAGTGCAGTCAAAGTCAGGCAGTAACTTATTTGTCATAAATTGATTTATGCTTACCTAACAGCAAGTCATAACTGGGTTAGGGAGATGTTGGAATAGTTCCTAACTAGTAAGCACCTAAAAACCAGTGTCAAGAAGACAAATACCAGATCGGTCGTTCAAGTGGGTGACTGAAATCAACAAAAGAGTTCTCCAGTCCCTAGTGGCTGAGAAAGGACTTGGAAAAAAAGTAAAAGATGGTAAGGCTCTATCCCTGGCAGTGTTCAGGTAACTGAGTAACCTAATCTAGTGCATGGCACCCCTGGCATGAGGGTTCGAAGTAGATGATCCATAAGGTCCCTTCCAACCCAAACCATTCTATGATTCTATGATAAGGCCACATATTTTTCACCCTCCTTGCTGTGAAGGATGGTCCAACAGTTCACAACTGCCAAACATCAGGTAGTCTTATACTGTACCAAAGCCATCATGGGCAAGGTGGTCCCTCAAGGACAAGGAAAGGGGAAAAAACCCCAAACTCTGGTACTCTCTTTTTGTACCTCCCCTGCTGAGGCTGAAGGTCAAAGGCAGCACATTTTCTACGGAATGACCACTGGGCTATGGGCTTGTTTTTGTGCATGGCAGAAAAGTAGCAGTCTGTCTGAACCATTTGTCTGTCCTGTTGGTGCTCACTTGTAAACATTTCGGTTCGACATTAGCAGGCCCTGATGACGTGCTGACAGACAACCATAAATGCCTCCTTTGCCAAGTAAATATTTCTTTTGGACACTGTGATGCAGCAATATGACAGATCCCATCTGTGCTACCAGCCTTGCCTGTACATGGGCAAGTATGAGTTTAATCCAAGTAATCCAAGCCTTTGACACAGACTCAATCATTTCAAATTCACACAATGCATGAAAACAAGGAAACCTACGTGTCAGACCA
This sequence comes from Corapipo altera, assembly GCF_003945725.1. Classification (NCBI taxonomy): domain Eukaryota; kingdom Metazoa; phylum Chordata; class Aves; order Passeriformes; family Pipridae; genus Corapipo; species Corapipo altera. The sequence continues at coordinate 50,646 of NW_020885014.1, read as the reverse complement.
ACAAACCCAGAGCTTTCTGGAAGTCCCCAGGTTCCAGTCCTGAAATGCTAATTTCCTTTTGCCCCTCAAATCTCTCTTCCATATTCGGGCATGACCTGCATGCATATTCTCTCTGGTTTACTCTTTTGTTCCTCCATTCCTTTGCCACGTATCTCAGATATTACCTAATTTATTACCAGGAAACCAACAGGTTTGACAGATGGCAATTTGCCTGGTATTAATTGCTGGGAAACTGCTCACTCAGAGATCTTATCCCTTAGTTTTTTACTCGTTATGCTAATTGGCATTCTTGATAGGTGATAAAGAAGAATAATAATTAGATATGGAGGGAGCATTTTGAATGATGGAATCTGTACAGCAAATACCTGAGTAGCAACAATTACAACTACACAGGAGCTGTCAGGAGGGTTTGCACAGAGGTTGGTGCATGATATTCAGAGAGAAAATAGAAAAATCTGTCTTTTCAGAGCTACCTTGGCTATCCATGAAAGGTACTGCTTTAGAAAGTTTCAATTAGTCCGTCCTCCAGTGTCCAGTGACCAATTTCACAAGACCTGGTGCACAACTGCTCTACTAACACGAGTCAGGGGACATCCCAACCAGGCAGGGTAACAGAAATGAACAGATGGGGCTGTTCGTGAAAGGGAGTGTTTCTCAACAAGAGCCTACGGAAATATTTATTTTACGAGCAAAGATTAATATCTTTGATTTGTTATGGAAAAGCCAAGAAATATTATTGCATTGGGTAACTGTTTCAGACTTGTCTGTTGTGATAACTGTATGATGAATAAATATCTGGAGTTAGTCTGGCCAGAGATTAACTGAGTTTCCTGAGAGAAGTTTCCTGAATGCTGATCATTGTGATTTTAATGAACATGGAAGTAACATGTATTTTAAGGCAACGACAATGCAAAAATGGAACTCTGTCCAGGTCTTCATGCTGAGAGATCTGTGGAAAAGCTGCCCCAGGTTTGTTAATGTTCACTTGCTCTTTCAAATAAGTGTCCTCTTTGTATGTTCGAACACCTTTTGTTTTGACTTTTTGTGACTCATTCATTGAGCAGTATTGGTGACACGAACATTGACCCCAAAAAATTCAGTCAGTTGTGTGGAATTTCAGCAAAAGAAAAGTACACATCCAGAAATACTCTCTTGAGAAAGTTGGGAGGATGCCTCAGCTTTTTCAAAATAGAAATATATTGTGTGATTATACATATTCCTATCAAAGCATGGTGTGGTAGTTTGGGCTAGGCCTTCCTTGGTGACCAGTTTGTAACCAAGGAAGGGTCCAGATTTACCCAGTATTCCCTACGATTTTTACGTAAGCCAGACTATAAGAAGAAAGGAGGAAAGGCCTTCGCTCTCTTTCCTTCCAGCGGCTTGGAGGTGCAGGTTCCCTGCTGTTGAGTCTGTCGTGTTGGGAGCGAGGCCTGGTAAGGCCTTGTCGACCTTGGGAGACAGAGGTTGCCGGCGATCGTCCGGGAGCGACTCTCGGTTGTCCCAAGGAGAGTGGTGGGATATTTCTTTGCTAACTCTTTAGTTACTAGATCTTGGGCTACTGGTTGGGATATATATATATATATATAATTTTGGTTTTGTTTCTTTTCCCTTCCCCCTTCCCTTTCCCTTGTGAAATTGTATATATATTTCAGTTGTATATAGCTATAATATAGGTGTAAATATATTTATATATATTGCATTAGCTCTCTCTCTCGTTTCGGGTTTTCTTAGTTGTTTTTTTTTTCTCCCTCTTCTCCCTGAGGTCTGGGGGGGGTGAGGGGGAACTCTTGCGGTAAGGTTTGGAGACTTGGCAGGGAGCCAGCTTCAAACCATATCACATGGTATAGGCTAGATACTAACTATCAGCACGTGTTAAAAAACAAATTGCAAACAAACAAACAGAATGAAAAAGGTGTTTGAATGAAATAAATGAGCATTTGAAAGCAAATGAAAGGACAGAGTCCTTCTAGCTATTGCTCTCCAGAGAAATATAGTTGCTTGTTACATATGGTAAAAAGGGATGGTAAGAACCCATCCCCCTCTTTCTTTAGTTCTTTTTTTCCATCCTCCCTCTGCAACCTTGAATCTGATGTCAGGAGCTGGTCTGAAGTCTGTAGTCACGGGCTCTGTGCCAAAACAAGCAAGCAGTATGTTCACAAGCTGTTATAATCAGCTACAACAAGCAACTAATTTTTCTTGCAGCAATTGAACCTAAGAGAGGATAAGGATATGACCTCCTTTGTTCCTCCTTATTTGTTTTTAGTGCTCTTTTTTCCCTCCTTTTTTATTTTTTCTTCCATGAAAATATATTCCACATATTGCTAAAACCTGATTGTTTCTCTTTTCCTGCAAAATTGATCTATATATAAGAATGACAGTTTAGGAAAATATGCCTAGCTTTTTTAAGACCACATGCTACAGAAATATCTGTTTGGGCCTGTGGCCTATGAAGAAATCCTTATGAGATGAGGACTTTTCTACTTGATAAATCCTAACTTTGTGTCATATTTCATGAGTAGCCTTCTCAAAGGTGATGACAGAAGTCACATGGCTGCTACCAGAAAGCTAAACAAAACAACCAGAGCGGTAGTGGATCAAGGATTGGACTTGATGATCTCGGTGGTCCCTTCCAACCCAGATGATTCTATGATTCTGTGAAAACAAGACAAAACAAAACAAAGTAAAACAATTTGAAGAGGATTAAACAGTCCATCAGATAATGAAGTCTTACATCGGTGCGAGGTCTGTGCTATGGAAGAGCTGAAAGTCTGACCTTTATTATCTTAATGGATTTAATACTAAAAACAGGTAGAAGATAATTTCACAATGAAGCAGAGAGTTATGGAGATATGCAGTTCTTTTCAGGGGAAATAAATCCATTTGCTTAGTATCTCGGAACATCTTCATTTCCTCTCAGATTTTTTTACCTTCATGTCTAATACACTCAGCATTTATCCTCACTTATTCTGCAGAGATACGTTTTTACAGGAGAGGAAGCATTACTAGAAATCCTGAGAGATTCATCCTGTCTATGGCTAGGAGTCATTTGAAGCTTCAGATCTAAGTGCTCTTCCACTTTTTTTCTGGGCTCCTTAACCCCAGCTTTCACAACAGACTTAGTCTGCACACTCCAAAGCTACAGGCAGTACAAAGAAACATTCCAGCCAACTGCTTGTGCTTTGCCTTTCTGAATTTCTTCTTATTTGCATGAAAAAGAAGGCCACAGGGTTAAAAAAAGTCTTCTATCCAGAAGGTTTATTCTGCTTAGGACCTGTTCCTGGTGCCAGGATGCATGTGGCACTACTTGCTATCCTGACAGCATCAACAGAACCTCAGGGAAAGCCAGTTTTTCCCCTTTCTGCTCATTTTTTATTGAAATCACCTCTTTGCTTGGATAAGAAACAGCCATTGATCTCTTTGCGTTCTATGTGCAATAGTATGAGGACTTGATTTTATTCCAGACCTCAAGCTACAGAAAAATCTAAACATTAGCAGTGCCGAAGACCTGACAGAGTGAAAATTTATATATAACCTTATATTTACTATTTCAGACACACGGTGCTTCAGAGTTGGTTTCTTCTTTAACTAGGTTCAGTGTTTAACTTAAACAGGACTTTCAAAGAGGCTGGTTCCTGGCCTAATGCTAGTCCAAGGGAAATGAGATGATCACAGTGGTAATAATTTGTATGTTGGGCTTTAAGTCAGATGTGGTTGCTATATTCTCAGTTTGTCTGTCCATATGGGCTTTCAAAGAGGGGAAAGCAGTGTGATAACAATTTACTTGAAAAGGTCCTTGATTTCTTAATTGGTAGAAGGTTTAAAGGGTTTGTTCAACTTTCATTTAAATGTAAAAGAAAAAATAATTTTAAAAAAATTGCCAACCACTGTAATATTAATCATCTCTGACTGGATGTTGCACTGATGGTGTAGCCAGGTACATGCTTGAGTTGTCGGATTCAGTTTTCTTTCAATTCCCTTTGATTGCGTAAGTCAGGATCAGTTCTCACTAAGGTTGTGCTGGCAGCAGCAGGCTTTTTAGGGAAATCCTCTGTGTGACTCAAGGATTATGAAACTGAAATACCTTTGACAGATGAATAGTCAGTCCCTCCTCCCTCACACAACCTGGTGCTGGTGCTGAGCCCAGCAAACATGCAGGTGCTGGGCAGCGTGAACCAGGCTGCGGGATGGGGCTGGGACACTTCTTGGTCAGCAGTGTCATGAACTGCAGATTTATTCCTGTCTCACAACTCCTGTAGAGAGGAGTTTAAAGGAAAAGAAGGATCTTGGTCCCGCATAATTGTGATTTGTCAGATTCAATTCTTTATAGTGATGGTATGATTAATGTGCAGTGTAATGTACCTGTGTTGATTTTTCCAAGCATCTTAGTTGCTCCACTTGAATTTCTGAAAGACTTTCAAAAAAGAAACCAAGAGTAACTGCTAAACCATGACTGTCAAAACACAGCAATTCAGTCTTTTGTACCAGTCTTTCAATTTTCAGTTATGAAAATACATTAAATTGATAGAAAAGAGCAAAAGCCTCTTTTAAATTGCCTGATCAAGAAAATTAATAAAACTAATTCTGATTCATTTTCTTCCCCCAAAATTTAGTTTGTTATCTTTTCCATAGCTTGGGTGTTCTCCTTCCATATGCACTCACGAAGACCGTCTTTACAGCTGAAAGCTGGTATGGAAGTTTTTGCAAGGTCAAACGTAATCCTGCATGAAGTTTAACAATACTTAAAAAAAGAACTCCATGACATACAGGTTTTCACCTTTTTCATGGATAATAGAGGTTTCTAGAAGTATTTCAATCTCAGTCTTAGAAACCATTTAATATTCAGAACCATTTTATCCATTTTGTAATTATATTGTAATTATATTTCTAGAGGGATTGTTCTGACCATTCAAATTTGCAAATTCTGAAATTTGGATCATCCTAAAAATAAAACTCAGGAAGCAATTTTTTAAAATATATCCAATATCCTACTACTTTTTCCTCAAAAACATAGATCTACGTAATAGAAATTGCTGCTTCGCAAAGATCTCTACCAACTACAAAATTACTTGCTGCAATATTGTTGATACAAAAATATAAGCACATCTTTGATAGCATGGAAATAATACTGAAAAAGATTAGCAACGATATTGTGGGTTCATTGATATCTGCGCAAAATTTCTGGACACTGGATAAATCTGACCCTTCCAATTTGAATTTGAGATGTGCTTTCCTCAACCAGGCTAATTGCACTTACAGAGAGAGAGACAATACCATCAGCACAACTGGTTGATCACAATGAAGGGAAAAAACTTCCATTTTGCCCTATAAATTAATTTTTTCAGTGTTTTCCAATTCTTTACAACAATCTGCACAAGTAGAAGGACTGTGTTCTCTCTGGGGTTTTGCAAAGGTGAAAGACAAGGTCGGTTTATCGTGGTGCATTTATTGATGCCATTGCATCTGCTGATGAGGCTTCATGAGCCTGTAAATGTGGACAGAAGCTGGGGTCTGATCCAGTAGAGGTTGGACCTGCCAGGATCTGGCTGTCAGGATCCGGCTCAACAGAACAGCTGCACCAGAGTCCTTTTAGCAAGTCTCATTTCCTCACTTCAGTGCAAGCCCAAAGCCCAGCCCTAGGAAGGAACACTTGAAATGACTTCAGGAATCTCTTCCCTTGGCACCAGGAGCATGCATCTGACCTAATATGTACCAGCAGTAGGAAAAGCTCATTAGGGCAGGCAATCAATGCAAAACATGTTTCTGTTTTTATGCATGCAAAAAAATCACATTCATAGTAGTAGTTTTTTGGTGGGTTTTTTTGTGGTGGATAACATAATGTTCTGATTTTCTTGGTAAAGAACCTATATATTTAATGCAAATGCATAGAATATAAAGGAGAGTGGATCAAATCCACGCTACCTATGAAGTTTATTTCTGGCATAGCTTTTCATACCTTTGTCTCCAAGTTTGTAAAGTTTTGTCCAGATTAAAGCAAATGTGAGATTAAACAGACCTTATACCACAAAACCTTGGAACCAAAATATGTTCCATTAAAAAAATCATCAAACAGTTCAACCCTTCTGCAAATCACCTATGTATTGCATTATAAACTCATTTTAGTTAATCTAGCTGTTCTCTGAGCTTTGCTGGTTTTTTATCTCTTTCAGTGAAAAAAAAATAAAGCTGGAGGATTATATTTTCTTCTGAGTATCAACTGAGAAAGAAGATGATTGCACCTGTTTCTAAGGTTTAAGGATAGCTCCTTTTTCTGATTGAATCCTATAGTTTAAAGAAATTGAATACTATTCTCCTATGTCCTTCCAAACTTTACCTTCTCTCGTAGAAGTTACTAAACCTGACAGAACAGTATAACACAGAAGTAGCAAGGTTGGTGCTGATAACTTACAGGCAGTAAAGACACTGAACTGAAACCCAGTAAGAAAGACTTTTCCACCCCTAATTCCTAACATTCTTTGACAAAGACCTATCAAGTAAGCATCTACCAATCTCTTTAACACTACCCCACATTTAGTTCAGTTTTTGGTTGAATAATTTCAACCTAGGACTAGATTTTGTACCTTGCACTTAACTTATTTTATATTTGTCAATGGTGAGATGTAACTTCTTATATGGGGATGATTCAAATGAGTATTTCTTCAGTGGATCAGAAGACTAACCATTTTCATTGGATTTACAAGGCTCAGTGGAAGTCGTGAAAGGTAGTAATATAGGAGGAACCCTAGGGATTCTTCTAAGATTTTGAAGAGCAGTTGCACTTTTGCACAAGCAGCAGGAAATGGAGGACAGGACAAGGCTTCCTGTGGCAGCAAAGCAGGTGCTGCTATTTCTTATGTGCAAGTGCTTTATGCTTTTTTTTTCATTTCATCACTACTCAGTAGTGTCTCACTCATGAGAATTTCAAGCTCGTTTTGGAGTTAAAGAAGAGCTCAAGAAATTTAGTAAACTGCTCTCAACTGGGAACTAAACTCCCTTTTGTACCAGTCTTTCAATTTTCAACTATGAAAATACATTAAATTGACAGAAAATAGCAAAAACCTCTTTTAATTTTCCTGATCAAGAAAATTAATAAAACTAATTCTGATTCATTTTCTTCCCCCAAAATTCAGAGTATTTTTTTGATCCCAAAACACAGAAAACAAAGGTGGGAGGAAGTGTTTTGCTCTTGTACTTCTTCTTTCTTAATCTGTCCAGGAGTAGGAAGTATGAAAATAGGCGTAGTGACAACAGACAACTTTAGCAAGTCTGCCAAAAGTTACTCCCTCCATTTAGGAGTTTTTCCCTTTCTCCATCTCTGACTTTCTGTGTACCTGGCAAGGTATTCTCTCTCCCCACAGGCCCACTAGGCTTTGCAATACCTGAAATTCATCAAATCTGGCCAGCCCACAGAATTATCTGATGATATAAATTCTACATGCTGAAATGCGTGGAGAAGAGGCTTCCAGTTTGAGGCTTAGCAATACAACATAATGAGAAAAAAAAAACATTTGTTGGCAAGGATGTGTGACTGTGACATAGGAAAGGAATGAAGCATTGTAGCTGTCCAGTTTTGTACTGTTTACCATAAGATAGTCTCTAGACAGACACTTAGCTCTATTGAAAGTTCTGGCATAATTTATCAAGTGACCACAATCTGAATAATGTCTTCTCTTATTGCTGCAACGACTTTGAAAATTCATGGCTAATGCCTGTGATTTGTTATCAGATGGGTGGATCTGGAAGTTTCCAAGGCTTCTCATATCTACAATTAATTTTTCCCATTGCGACAATCTAAATCCTCCAAAACACAAACAGTTTTACACATAATTAATTTCAAGCCTTTGAGTTTACAGACATGTTGCTGTGCATAAAGTGAAGAACAAATGTAATTGCAGGGCTGGATCTGCGCCAGCAATTCTTTGCCTAGAAAATCTGTGACTCACTGCAGAGGAGCGCAGAGCATGACCATTTTGGCCAGTGCACAAGTATTTTCACTTGGAATGTGGCTGTGATATCCCCAGTCTCCTTCTTCTCCTCTCTCCCCTCTGCACTGCAGCCTGGGTTGAGGATTTCCACAGTATGATCTGCTGGTGAGGGGCTGGGCAGCAGTGAGGGTGGTGTCACTCCATTCCCTAGCCGCAGAATATCTGCAAAGTAAAGCCGAACAATGCTGGAAAGTGGGAGACATAGGAAAGCAAATATCCAGTAAGGCATGGCAGTGGTACCAAGACAAAAGGAGTTATTTTTTAATAACTTATTTTATTTATTTAGTCTAACTCTTGATTTTGGCCAAAAATCTTCAAAACAAACACACATGAAAAGAACACCAAACAAATCACCTAGAAATAAAATTTCTTTGCCTAGGGCCCTGATTTTGATGCTGTTTCTTAAAAGAGAAGTGAAACAGCAATGAAAAAAAAACCCCAAACACTTTGTTAAAACAGTGTGCTCAGTCTGAAAACTAAAATGAAAAAGTTTAATTTTGAAAGACTCTTTCATCATGATTTCTTTTCTAGGCCTGCTAGTTACCACTGCTTGCACTCAAGTTATTTACCTTGTGTCACTAATCAGATAATCACAGTATTTCATAAAAACAAGAAACGAGTCTAAGGCCCCACCTAATCCAGACAGGTGATGTCACTGGATGTGGTAATCTCAGGCCATCATACACCATCCATCTGATAATTCAATTACTGAGCCTATTACTTTGTCAACTAGGCTTATGCAACATGTATCAAAACCTGCTTGGAAAACAGAATCTTTATGTGATTTCCGGGTGGAGTATAGAAAACTGGGAAAGTGTAGGGGCAGGGTAGTGGTGCTTGAAGAGTGGTGTGGATGGGGAAGGGTGAAGCAGGAATAAGGAGGAAGAGGATAAATGCAGGAGAGGGTGGTAGGGTGGTTGTCTGTGTGTCTGAGTTCCAGGAAAGCTTTAGAGGCTTCTCTGTGTCAGGTAAGTCAGGCAAAGATTTCTGCCAAGGGCGAGTAAGCCAGGTGATGTGGCACTGAAAGTCAAGTAGTCACACTCTTGTCTCATATTCAACAATGACAAGAATCTCATTAGAAGAAAATGAAACTAATCCAGTCTTCCCCTTATTTGCTATTTCTTAAAAGATAGGTTGTTTACACATCCAGGGAAGTCCACATTGCATTTGCTTAAATTAACTTATGATTCCTCCCCAGCCTTTTTTCTTAACCAAGGAAAGCAAGTATTTGATTTTATATGCTAAATTTTATAAGAAGGACTACATGCTACAGCACAACTTTGTGGCCAATCCTGAGTCCTTCTATTATGCAGTTGTAGAACACAAAAGGTTCTAGCCAAAGAAATAGACTGCAAATGACAAAACAGCATGAACACTTCAGTTGGGATTTGTGAAATAGAGGGAGTAGCAGGAGAAATTGTGGGAATCAGATTGATGATTATTTATAAGTACCAAATTATTTGCAAAATAAGGAAGAAGAAGAGTAATCTGCATAAATAGAGTGATTTACATCACCACAATAGTAGGTAGAATGAACAACACTACTAATTTAATTGTGTGTCTTATGTCTCTAACTGACCTGCTTTTCATTCCTATGGAGGAGACTTGAAAACGAGCAGCAGAGATTCCTAAATCTTTTCAGTTTTGAGGAAGTCCTGCTCCTCATAAAGTTAATAAAACCCATGTATGAGTTAACACTCTTGCTCACAGGGACCAGACCTCTAGCCTTCCTGCACTGTTCACCTCTGAGAAATTTGCAAAAAGGTACTAAGTGACTTACCAGAAAGCTGTGATTTCCCAATGTGCTCAGCACTGCAGTTTGGGAATTGCATATTCCCAGTCCATTAGTAAACCTTCAGCTCCATTTTTCTTATGGGGATTCTCAAATGAAGAAAACCTGAACCCCTATCCAGCAATAAATCAAGACAGATTTATACATTTCAGATGATTAATACACAAAAAGTTTTCAGTAAAGCCCAAATTGTAATGATTTCTGTTTTACACTCAGCGATAAAGCTGACTTAAATCTTCTAGCAAAGGAATATTTCTTAGTATTGTCCTTATACTATACTCTGCAGGAAATAATATAAACCCCAAAACATTTGGCTTAATTTCCAGCAGACAAAAAAAATGCTGAGTTTTTTTCAAACATTGGAATTATCAGCTGTAAACAAATGATTGGTCCCACTGAAGGCCAATGCAAGGATGGAATCAGTTGTCTCCTCTTCTCACTTTGTACTCTTTGTGTAGGGAATCCACCTGTTCCCTCACACTGTTGCATGTCTGTGAGTGGGTCAGCTTATCTTGAAACACTTTTAACTGGTAGGTTGCTGTTCTCACTGGAAAGCTTGACTTTATATGAAATAACTTGTGAGAGAGGATGGCCTGAAAACATGAAACCAGTTCGAGAAATCTAGCATCAAGGTGTCTTGGATAAGAGAATCTGCTACTCTGATTCTCGAGGACATCTTAACACTTCAAATCTAGTAGATACTTGTTCACATTGGAATTATCTCACTGTCCTGAAACTGGCCTTACAAAACTCCTACAGCAGATAGGTCTTGTCTTATCCACTGTCCTAGTTAGAACAGCTGGGACCGATTCATCACTGGATGGGTGTAGCCCAAAACTGTGTATTATAGCCTTCCATGCCATTTCCCAGAAACGGTTATCAGTAGAGGCCTGCAAAATAGGAAGATGTTCCTGTCCTCATACCCTTTTATGGAATTCCCCGCTCTGAGGGAAGGACTGAGCATCCTCATACTCTTTTATGGAATTTCCCGCTCTGAGGGAAGGACTGAGAATTCCTGCCTGAACTGGAGAATATAAACTTGGAGTTTTGGAACCTTTTTACCACTCGTGGGATCTGGAGGAAGACTGCAGCTCACCGCCCTCAGCCAGACTGAGACCACCACCCTCAACTGGACTGCAATCACTACTTTTGACCAGACTGCAACAGCTCTCCCACCAGCAGGTTTTTCCCCTCTCCCTTTACTTTGGACGCAGGGGGGGCCCAAGGAACACCACTCTGTTCATTCCCCAGGGTGCTGGGTTATACATTTGGGTTTTGTGGGTTAAGACCAATTGTTTGTCTGTATAATCGTACTTGTTGTATTATCTTATTAAATTATTATTCTGACTTATAATCTCTCTTTTGAGTTGAGTTCATTTGGCCTGCTGGTTAACTTTTAAACCAGCACAGCCACAAAAATGTGTGTTTGCTCAACTGAGAAAAGAAACCATATTTTCAGACGCTTATTCGCGTTTCAAGTGGTTCAAAGCTGGATTTTCTCTCAGTACTTCTGCAGCTGGTCTCTCAAAATTGTAAAACTTGGTAGAAAGAGAAAGAGGCAAAAAAGAGAAATATGGTAACAGTATCAAGCTCTTATTTACTCAGACTAGTGTTATTTCTTTACGTTTGATCAGCTCTTACTGTTCTATATAGGTGAAATTCACAGAAGAAAGTAGATCTATGTCCAGATTATTAATACACATTTTCATCATGGCTAGGCTTCATGAATGAAGATTTGGGAAGGGCTCTACCCACATTCGTTACAAGTGTGCTGGTGGCTAAAGAGGTCAATACGAGGTAGGCGTGTCTGGTTGCAAAAGGCACAGCAGAAAGACTCCTTAGGTGGTAAATTCTGCAAGATACGATTCTTTCTGCGTTGGTCTTTTCTCCTCAAGAGTGATCCTGCGTGCTTTCTCAAAGGAAACAGCAGCGTTATAGATGGTGTGTCTCCAGACCTCCTGACTGGAGGCCAGAGTAGACCAGTTATGTTGATCAATATTGCCAAGGCTGAGATGTTGTTTCAGGGAGTCCTTGTATCTTCTTTTTGGGACTCCTCTCATGCGGCAGCCGGTGGTAAGTTCACCATAAAGCAAGATCTTAGGGAGGCGGTGGTCCTTCATCCTTGAGATGTGTCCTGCCCAGCACAGCTGTGTTCTCAGCAACATGGCCTCAATACTTGTGACTGCTGCTTGTTCTAGAACAGATGTATTAGTCACATAATCTGCCCAGTGGATGTTTAGGATTGTACGGAGATAGCGTTGATGGAAGTGTTCTAAGAGTCTCAGGTGGTGGTGGTAGATGACCCATGATTCAGAAATATACATTTTAAATTGGCATTATTTCATTTTAATGATAAATAGTTAAATGTCAAAAAAATTCCAATGATATATTGACATTTGATTTTTCTCCGTAACTTAACAAATGTTATATGGTTTTTTGTGGCATTTCTATTCAACTTGCCTCTAGACAAGTAAATAGGGGAAGACTACAGAAGAATACTACTGTTAAGCAATGTGTTATTAAAATAATAATAATGGTAATAGTAATGCATTCCACAGATATGGTTACTGTGCTTGTGATATTGAGCCTTGACATTTTCAGAAAGGAAGAGGAAAGCAAACAAAATATCTGGTGGGGCAAAATCAACTAGGTTGGAAAACATCTCTGAGATCATCAAATCTAACCCTTGATCCAACACTGCTGTGGTTACTAGACCATGGCACTAAGTGCCACATCCAGTCTCATCTTAAAAACCTCCAGGGATGGTGAATCTACCACCTCTGTGGGTAGCCCATTCCAATGTCTCGTTACTCTCTCTGTAGAAAATTTCTTCCTAATATCCAACCTGAACCTTCCCAGGCAGAGCTTAAGACTGTGCTCTCTTGTCCTGGAGCTGGTTGCCTGAGAGGAGAGACCAAACTTTCTACAACCTCCTTTAAGGGAGTTGTAGAGAGTGATGAGGTCTCCCCTGAGCCTTCTCTTCTCCAGGCTAAACAATCCCAGCTCCCTCAGCCTCTCCTCATAGGACTTGTGGTCGAGTCCCTTCACCAGCCTTGTTGCTCTTCTCTGGACCTGCTCTAGCACCAGAACTGGACACAGCACTCCAGGTGTGACCTTACCAGTGCTGAGTACAGGGGAAGAATCACTTCCCTGGTCTACCGCGGTCCGAGTGGGGGAGGGGAATGGGGCCGCGACACGGCACGGATCCCAGACACAAAGGTGGGGTGCAGGTAGAATCTTTAATCCA